>NC_143039.1:582500-692500 GCF_057628025.1 Oncorhynchus mykiss | reverse complement strand
ACGCTGATCATGACAACGGGGTGAAACTCCTTGGGACAACAGTTGTCCACTTTAACCCGTCCTGTTTTCAGGATGTGTTGTAAACATGACAGCTCTTTCAGTGTGTTCCCATTTTAGGGTAATGGGCTCGTTTAGTGTGTTCCCATTTTAGGGTACGGACTCTTTTTCAGAGAAACATGCAGGATTTTAAAAAGTGTCCCGTCTCGTTACATTGTCATCCATTTTTATCTCCAGCCTGTAGACGACAGAAAAGGCCACCTCCTCTCTCTACCACCTCCTCTCTCTACCACCTCCTCCTCTCTACCACCTCCTCTCTCTACCACCTCTCTCTACCACCTCCTCTCTCTACCACCTCCTCCTCTCTACCACCTCCTCTCTACCACCTCCTCTCTCTACCACCTCTCTCTACCTCCTCTCTCTACCACCTCCTCTCTCTACCACCTCTCTCTACCTCCTCCTCTCTACCACCACCTCTCTCTACCACCTCCTCCTCTCTCTACCACCTCCTCCTCTCTCTACCACCTCCTCCTCTCTCTACCACCTCCTCCTCTCTCTACCACCTCCTCCTCTCTCTACCACCTCCTCCTCTCTACCACCTCCTCCTCTCTCTACCACCTCCTCCTCTCTCTACCACCTCCCCTCTCTACCACCTCCCCTCTCTACCACCTCCCCTCTCTACCACCTCCCCTCTCTACCACCTCCTCCTCTCTACCACCTCCCCTCTACCTCCTCCTCTCTACCATCTCTCTCTACCACCTCCTCCTCTACACCACCTCCTCTCTCTACCACATCTGCTACGTGATTTTTGGGGGGCTGAATGTTGGAGGAGTCTCTTCAAAAGCCCCCTGGAGAGGAGTGCTGGGAATGGACCTCTGCCTTTTGACCAAATGGGGGGGGCTGAATGTGGGAGGAGTCTCTTCAAAAGCCCCCTGGAGAGGAGCGCTGGGAATGGACCTCTGCCTTTTGACCAAATGGTCCACTGTTTATCAAAGGCACATCACCTTAAAAAAGCCCATATGAGAGAGAGTGTCGTTGTTTTGTGGCAGAATTAGGTGAGGGTTTTATGTGTTGTTGGGAGAGCTGCGTCTTGGGTTTGTTCAGCTCAGAAAAGGTCGGCCTCGTCAATCTGCCACCGTGGAGACGGATGTCTAATGAACGGGGTCGTCTGTTTCAGTCTGGGGTGGATGTCTAATGAACGGGGTCGTCTGTAGGGGTCTATGTTTCAGTCTGAGGTGGAGACGGCTGTCTAATGAACGGGGTCGTCTGTAGGGGTTTATGTTTCAGTCTGAGGTGGAGACGGCTGTCTAATGAACGGGTCGTCTGTAGGGGTTTATGTTTCAGTCTGAGACGGCTGTCTAATGAACGGGGTCGTCTGTAGGGGTTTATGTTTCAGTCTGAGACGGCTGTCTAATGAACGGGGTCGTCTGTAGGGGTTTATGTTTCAGTCTGAGGTGGAGACGGCTGTCTAATGAACGGGGTCGTCTGTAGGGGTTTATGTTTCAGTTTGAGACGGCTGTCTAATGAACGGGGTCGTCTGTAGGGGTTTATGTTTCAGTCTGAGACGGCTGCCTAATGAACGGGGTCGTCTGTAGGGGTTTATGTTTCAGTCTGAGGTGGAGACGGCTGTCTAATGAACGGGGTCGTCTGTAGGGGTTTATGTTTCAGTCTGAGGTGGAGACGGCTGTCTAATGAACGGGGTCGTCTGTAGGGGTTTATGTTTCAGTCTGAGACGGCTGCCTAATGAACGGGGTCGTCTGTAGGGGTTTATGTTTCAGTCTGAGGTGGAGACGGCTGTCTAATGAACGGGGTCGTCTGTAGGGGTTTATGTTTCAGTCTGAGGTGGAGACGGCTGTCTAATGAACGGGGTCGTCTGTAGGGGTTTATGTTTCAGTCTGAGACGGCTGCCTAATGAACGGGGTCGTCTGTAGGGGTTTATGTTTCAGTCTGAGGTGGAGACGGCTGTCTAATGAACGGGGTCGTCTGTAGGGGTCTATGTTTCAGTCTGAGGTGGAGACGGCTGTCTAATGAACGGGTCGTCTCTGGGGTTTATGTTTCAGTCTGAGGTGGATGCCTAATGAACGGGGTCGTCTGTAGGGGTTTATGTTTCAGTCTGAGGTGGAGACGGCTGTCTAATGAACGGGGTCGTCTGTAGGGGTTTATGTTTCAGTCTGAGACGGCTGTCTAATGAACGGGGTCGTCTGTAGGGGTTTATGTTTCAGTCTGAGACGGCTGTCTAATGAACGGGGTCGTCTGTAGGGGTTTATGTTTCAGTCTGAGACGGCTGTCTAATGAACGGGGTCGTCTGTAGGGGTTTATGTTTCAGTCTGAGACGGCTGTCTAATGAACGGGGTCGTCTGTAGGGGTTTATGTTTCAGTCTGAGACGGCTGCCTAATGAACAGGGTCGTCTGTAGGGGTTTATGTTTCAGTCTGAGGTGGAGACAGCTGTCTAATGAACGGGGTCGTCTGTAGGGGTTTATGTTTCAGTCTGAGGTGGATGTCTAATGAACGGGGTCGTCTGTAGGGGTTTATGTTTCAGTCTGAGGTGGAGACGGCTGCCTAATGAACGGGGTCGTCTGTAGGGGTTTATGTTTCAGTCTGAGGTGGAGACGGCTGCCTAATGAACGGGGTCGTCTGTAGGGGTTTATGTTTCAGTCTGAGGTGGAGACGGCTGTCTAATGAACGGGGTCGTCTGTAGGGGTTTATGTTTCAGTCTGAGGTGGAGACGGCTGTCTAATGAACGGGGTCGTCTCTGGGGTTTATGTTTCAGTCTGAGGTGGAGACGGCTGTCTAATGAACGGGGTCGTCTGTAGGGGTTTATGTTTCAGTCTGAGGTGGAGACGGCTGCCTAATGAACGGGGTCGTCTGTAGGGGTTTATGTTTCAGTCTGAGACGGCTGCCTAATGAACGGGGTCGTCTGTAGGGGTTTATGTTTCAGTCTGAGACGGATGCCTAATGAACGGGGTCGTCTGTAGGGGTTTATGTTTCAGTCTGAGGTGGAGACAGCTGTCTAATGAACGGGGTCGTCTGTAGGGGTTTATGTTTCAGTCTGAGATGGCTGTCTAATGAACGGGGTCGTCTGTAGGGGTTTATGTTTCAGTCTGAGGTGGAGACGGCTGCCTAATGAACGGGGTCGTCTGTAGGGGTTTATGTTTCAGTCTGAGGTGGATGTCTAATGAACGGGGTCGTCTGTAGGGGTTTATGTTTCAGTCTGAGGTGGAGACGGCTGTCTAATGAACGGGGTCGTCTGTAGGGGTTTATGTTTCAGTCTGAGACGGCTGTCTAATGAACGGGGTCGTCTGTAGGGGTTTATGTTTCAGTCTGAGGTGAAGACGGCTGTCTAATGAACGGGGTCGTCTGTAGGGGTTTATGTTTCAGTCTGAGACGGCTGTCTAATGAACGGGGTCGTCTGTAGGGGTTTATGTTTCAGTCTGAGGTGGAGACAGCTGTCTAATGAACGGGGTCGTCTGTAGGGGTTTATGTTTCAGTCTGAGATGGCTGTCTAATGAACGGGGTCGTCTGTAGGGGTTTATGTTTCAGTCTGAGGTGGAGACGGCTGCCTAATGAACGGGGTCGTCTGTAGGGGTTTATGTTTCAGTCTGAGGTGGATGTCTAATGAACGGGGTCGTCTGTAGGGGTTTATGTTTCAGTCTGAGGTGGAGACGGCTGTCTAATGAACGGGGTCGTCTGTAGGGGTTTATGTTTCAGTCTGAGACGGCTGTCTAATGAACGGGGTCGTCTGTAGGGGTTTATGTTTCAGTCTGAGGTGAAGACGGCTGTCTAATGAACGGGGTCGTCTGTAGGGGTTTATGTTTCAGTCTGAGACGGCTGTCTAATGAACGGGGTCGTCTGTAGGGGTTTATGTTTATCTGGTCAAGTTAGTGATGTAATACTTTACACAATATTTCCTTTTGTACATATAAGAGATGAAACGGGGAATTCAAGACCAGACTGGATACTCAACGCTCTTTCCTGCTCCTTATTCCTGTGTGATAGTAGTCTGTAATATAATACAACACCTTAACTCTCTCTCTCCCCCCGCCCCTCCCGTCTCTCTCCTCTCCCTCCCGTCTCTCCCCTCCCTCCCCCCGTCTCTCCCCTCCCTCCCCCCTCTCTCCTCTCCCTCCCCCCTTCATTCAGAGTTACCTGAAAGAGATTCTGCGCGACATCGGCATCTACAACGTGAAGGGAACCCACAAGAACACGTGGGAGCTGAAGCCAGAGTACAGACACTACCAGGGAGGAGAGGAGGAGGAGAAGGAGACCGACGACTAGCCTGGTCTGGGACCTCCAGCCTCCTAGAGAGCTCACCACTAGGAGAAGGACGACTAGCCTGGTCTGGGGTCCCACCACTAGGAGGACGACTAGCCTGGTCTGGGGCCCCACTAGCCTGGTCTGGGGTCCCACTAGCCTGGTCTGGGGCCCCACTAGCCTGGTCTGGGGCCTCCCTAGCCTGGTCTGGGGCCTCCCTAGAGAGTGTCGTTTTGGTTTTTATAGACGCAGAGACATAAAGTTGTGAAGCTACTGATGTGTTGAGTTGGCCAGTCAGGACCCCGGTCCTATACTTCATGTCGGTGAAATCCCAAGTGGTACCCTATTCCCTATATAGTGCACTACTTTAAAACCAGGACCCTGGTCAAATTTAGTGTACTATTTAGGGAATAGGGTGCCACGTTTGAAGGATTCCTACTATTCTGAACAGTGAGGTGCTTTAGGTTCATCTCACCTGGGCCACTATGACGTTTATTCCTGTGTGTTTGTGGGATCTGACCGATCCAGTCGATCGGGGATCGGTTTACAGACACGTCAACCAAGGATCAATACGTACAAGTTGTTTATAAAAATGTGATTAACGACTTTTGGAATAAAATTAATGTTTTTGTAAAAAAAAAAAAATGTTTAAACTACCAGTCTGCTTTTCTGTAGAAACGAGGTGTTACTCTAGTGAGATCACATCTCTACAAACCTGTGTGCAGTAGAATAACTGGAAGGTCCTGAGCAGAAATATGACTGAGGTCATCTGTATCGTGCCTGATCTAGGATCAGGTTCCTGATAAGCCACCAATAGAACCAGAGGTCATCTGTATCGTGTCTGATAAGCCACCAACAGAACCAGAGGTCATCTGTATCGTGTCTGATAAGCCACCAATAGAACCAGAGGTCATCTGTATCGTGTCTGACTGGGAGTCCTGATCTAGGATCAGGTTCCTGATAAACCACCAATGGAACCAGAGGTCATCTGTATCGTGTCTGACTGGGAGTCCTGATCTAGGATCAGGTTCCTGATAAACCACCAATGGAACCAGAGGTCATCTGTATCGTGTCTGATCTAGGATCAGGTTCCTGATAAACCACCAATGGAACCAGAGGTCATCTGTATCGTGTCTGATCTAGGATCAGGTTCCTGATAAGCCACCAATAGAACCAGAGGTCATCTGTATCGTGTCTGATCTAGGATCAGGTTCCTGATAAGCCACCAATAGAACCAGAGGTCATCTGTATTGTGCCTGATCTAGGATCAGGTTCCTGAAAAGCCACCAATAGAACCAGAGGTCATCTGTATTGTGTCTGATCTAGGATCAGGTTCCTGATAAGCCACCAATAGAACCAGAGGTCATCTGTATCGTGTCTGATCTAGGATCAGGTTCCTGATAAGCCACCAATAGAACCAGAGGTCATCTGTATCGTGTCTGATCTAGGATCAGGTTCCTGAAAAGCCACCAATAGAACCAGAGGTCATCTGTATTGTGTCTGATCTAGGATCAGGTTCCTGATAAGCCACCAATAGAACCAGAGGTCATCTGTATCGTGTCTGATCTAGGATCAGGTTCCTGATAAGCCACCAATAGAACCAGAGGTCATCTGTATTGTGTCTGATCTAGGATCAGGTTCCTGATAAGCCCCCAATAGAACCAGAGGTCATCTGTATCGTGTCTGATCTAGGATCAGGTTCCTGATAAGCCACCAATAGAACCAGAGGTCATCTGTATCGTGTCTGATCTAGGATCAGGTTCCTGATAAGCCACCAATAGAACCAGAGGTCATCTGTATTGTGCCTGATCTAGGATCAGGTTCCTGAAAAGCCACCAATAGAACCAGAGGTCATCTGTATTGTGTCTGATCTAGGATCAGGTTCCTGATAAGCCACCAATAGAACCAGAGGTCATCTGTATCGTGTCTGATCTAGGATCAGGTTCCTGATAAGCCACCAATAGAACCAGAGGTCATCTGTATCGTGTCTGATCTAGGATCAGGTTCCTGATAAGCCACCAATAGAACCAGAGGTCATCTGTATTGTGTCTGATCTAGGATCAGGTTCCTGATAAGCCACCAATAGAACCAGAGGTCATCTGTATTGTGTCTGATCTAGGATCAGGTTCCTGATAAGCCCCCAATAGAACCAGAGGTCATCTGTATCGTGTCTGATCTAGGATCAGGTTCCTGATAAGCCCCCAATAGAACCAGAGGTCATCTGTATCGTGTCTGATCTAGGATCAGGTTCCTGATAAGCCCCCAATAGAACCAGAGGTCATCTGTATTGTGCCTGATCTAGGATCAGGTTCCTGATAAGCCACCAATAGAACCAGAGGTCATCTGTATCGTGTCTGATCTAGGATCAGGTTCCTGATAAGCCACCAATAGAACCAGAGGTCATCTGTATCGTGTCTGATCTAGGATCAGGTTCCTGATAAGCCCCCAATAGAACCAGAGGTCATCTGTATCGTGTCTGATCTAGGATCAGGTTCCTGATAAGCCCCCAATAGAACCAGAGGTCATCTGTATTGTGCCTGATCTAGGATCAGGTTCCTGATAAGCCACCAATAGAACCAGAGGTCATCTGTATCGTGTCTGATCTAGGATCAGGTTCCTGATAAGCCACCAATAGAACCAGAGGTCATCTGTATCGTGTCTGATCTAGGATCAGGTTCCTGATAAGCCCCCAATAGAACCAGAGGTCATCTGTATCGTGTCTGATCTAGGATCAGGTTCCTGATAAGCCCCCAATAGAACCAGAGGTCATCTGTATCAAGTGTCTGACTCTGGAGTGCTGACCTAGGAACAGATCCCACCGATCCATGGAAACCTAAAACTGATCCTAGACCAGCCTTCCGAGACACTTGATATAAATACAGGATGGGATTCCTTCTACAACAGATGTTTTAAAACCAAAGGATTTATATCTGTCTGGAGGGAACGACCGGGTTTGAGAGAATCAACACTGATGCATCATGGGTAAATTATGACTGCTGTACATAATATCGAGCAGATATATTACACACACACACACGATGCAAGATGATCAGTCAGTTGACTCGCCTTTAAAGTCGGCCTCCATGCCGAACACAGTATGGACCCATCAGACCCCCATCAGAACAGGGTTTCCTGACCCTCTGCTCAGGGACCAGAACCCAATGTTAACCAACAGTATGGACCCATCAGACCCCCATCAGAACAGGGTTTCCTGACCCTCTGCTCAGGGACCAGAGCCCAATGTTAACCAACAGTATGGACCCAACAGACCCCCATCAGAACAGGGTTTCCTGACCCTCTGCTCAGGGACCAGAACCCAATGTTAACCAACAGTATGGACCCATCAGACCCCCATCAGAACAGGGTTTCCTGACCCTCTGCTCAGGGACCAGAGCCCAATGTTAACCAACAGTATGGACCCAACAGACCCCCATCAGAACAGGGTTTCCTGACCCTCTGCTCAGGGACCAGCAGACGTGTCACACATTTGTTGTTGCCCCACACTGGCCCACCGGATCCAATGAGCCACGGGCTTGATAAGTGGACCAATGGAATCGTGCGTTCTGGTTCAGGGCAACAGCTACGCGAGACGTCTGGTGGTCGTCCCCCCCCCCCCCGAGCAGAGACGGGGGAGGGACGGGGAGGTACTGTATCAGAGTGAACGCAGACGGCACAGAGGACGTTGTATTTCGGCCAATAGGCCCGTTTATTTCACAACATAGTGTCAATGAGTCCTTTACAATTGTGTGAGAGAGCAAGGTGGTGGGAGCTGGACATCTGATGGAAGTCACCTCGCACACAGCAGCCTAGCCGGCATGGTTCCATCCACGGTGGTGGTGGGGGGGCAGGTCCTGACCGACGACCGTCCGTTTAGAAACGGGGCCCGGCGTCTCCCCCGGGAGGCCAGATGTGGGGGACGTAGAGAGAAAGTTGGGGCCACAAAAAAATAAAAACTTGGGATTAAAGAAAGACAAGTCTGTTCCAGGTGTTGGGAGGGATACAGGCAGGGTCAGTCTGTCCATGATCGGGGAGGCGGTCGCTACGGTAACAAGCAGGCAGGGCAGGGTCAGTCTGTCCATGATCGGGGCGATGGTAGCTATGGTAACAAGCAGACACGCTCCCTCCGGTCCAGGCACTTCTGTTAGACGTCCGGATGGTTTACTGCAGAGAGGAAACAGATGAGAGACTATTACCCACGTGGAGATGGACAGACTATTACCCGCGTGGAGATGGACAGACAGATGAGACTATTACCCACGTGGAGATGGACAGAGGAGAGACTATTACCCACGTGTTGATGGACAGACAGAGGAGAGACTATTACCCACGTGGAGATGGACAGACAGATGAGACTATTACCCACGTGGAGATGGACGGACAGAGGAGAGACTATTACCCACGTGGAGATGGATGGACAGACGAGACTATTACCCACGTGGAGATGGACAGAGGAGAGACTATTACCCACGTGGAGATGGACAGACAGATGAGACTATTACCCACGTGGAGATGGACAGAGGAGAGACTATTACCCACGTGGAGATGGACAGAGGAGAGACTATTACCCACGTGGAGATGGACAGCGGAGACACTACTACCCATGTGGAGATGGATAGAGGTATTAGGTGTGTCTGATTGGTCAAAAGTAGTCAACTAGAAAGTGAATAGGGGTGCCATTTGGGACAACACCCTAATCAACAGCTCTTGCCTCTGTCTGGGCAGTACCACCTCTGGTAAACACCATGTGCTCCTCTTCTCTATCCGTACAGCCACTCGGTCAGGCAGTCGGGGAAAGTCAAGGGAATATTTTATTTAGCATCCAATTGCAAACCCAGAAGTCACAGAGGAGAACTTCAGGTCTATCAGATGAATGCATGGGCTTAAATATCTTAAATAGCACCCTATTCCCTATATAGTGCACTACTTTAGACCAGAGCCCTATAGAACCATATTCCCTATATAGTGCACTACTTTAGACCAGGGCCCTATATATAGTGCAGTACTTTAGACCAGAGCCATATAGAACCCTATTCCCTATATAGTACACTACTTTAGACCAGAGCCATATAGAACCCTATTCCCTATATAGTGCACTACCTTAGACCAGAACCCTATTCCCTATATAGTGCACTACTTTAGACCAGGGCCCTATAGAACCTTATTCCCTATATAGTGCACTACTTTAGACCAGGGCCCTATAGAACCCTATTCCCTATATAGTGCACTACTTTAGACCAGGGCCCTATAGAACCCTATTCCCTACATAGTGCACTACTTTAGACCACTGGTGTACCATATGGGACAAAGTGAATCAAAAACACTGATCGTTGCAGATAGAAATTGAATGACTAGAACAGATAAATCCCTGGGTTCTTCGTTGCCTTTACACTCAGCTTTAAGGGAGGGGGGGCACAGGTGGTTGAACGTTGCCTTTACACTCAGCTTTAAGGGAGGGGGGGTGGCACAGGTGGTTGAACGTTGCCTTTACACTCCTCCCTCCCCTACAGAGAACCCGACAGTCCTCCGTCGTCACGGTAACTTACGTATTTCTCGATCTCGATGCCGTCTTTGAAGAAAACGAAGAAGGGCGTGACCCCGTCCTCGCGGTAGTCTAGCAGGCCGATGGCGCCGTCACAGTTCATGGACTCACCGGTGAAGAACTGAAGAAGAGGAGCAGGTCACGTGATCAACAGGACGTACAAGGAGACACTGTTCAGTCATCGTTTCGTACGACGAGGAAGAGATGCCTTCTTTTGGAACAAACCACACACACACACACACACACACACACACACACACACACACACACACACACACACACACACACACACACACACCGCCCCCCGATACAAAAGCCAAAGTGTAAGCCAGCGACTTGACAACGCACTCCGGTAAAATACAGATGTTAGTGTCATAGGTCACAGCCTCTAAAGGTGTCCTGAGATCATCACTGTGTCATATAGGTCACAGCCTCTAAAAGGTGTCCTGAGATCATCACTGTGTCATATAGGTCACAGCCTCTAAAAGGTGTCCTGAGATCGTCACTGTGTCATAGGTCACAGCCTCTAAAGGTGTCCTGAGATCATCACTGTGTCATAGGTCACAGCCTCTAAAAGGTGTCCTGAGATCATCACTGTGTCATATAGGTCACAGCCTCTAAAAGGTGTCCTGAGATCATCACTGTGTCATATAGGTCACAGCCTCTAAAAGGTGTCCTGAGATCGTCACTGTGTCATAGGTCACAGCCTCTAAAAGGTGTCCTGAGATCATCACTGTCATAGGTCACAGCCTCTAAAGGTGTCCTGAGATCATCACTGTGTCATAGGTCACAGCCTCTAAAGGTGTCCTGAGATCATCACTGTGTCATAGGTCACAGCCTCTAAAAGGTGTCCTGAGATCATCACTGTGTCATATAGGTCACAGCCTCTAAAAGGTGTCCTGAGATCATCACTGTGTCATATAGGTCACAGCCTCTAAAAGGTGTCCTGAGATCGTCACTGTGTCATAGGTCACAGCCTCTAAAAGGTGTCCTGAGATCATCACTGTCATAGGTCACAGCCTCTAAAGGTGTCCTGAGATCGTCACTGTCATAGGTCACAGCCTCTAAAGGTGTCCTGAGATCATCACTGTGTCATAGGTCACAGCCTCTAAAGGTGTCCTGAGATCATCACTGTGTCATAGGTCACAGCCTCTAAAGGTGTCCTGAGATCATCACTGTGTCATATAGGTCACAGCCTCTAAAGGTGTCCTGAGATCATCACTGTCCGTTCCAGTGTCCATTTTAACCAGCCCTCATCCATCCAATATAAAACAGTATGTCCATTTTAACCAGCCCTCATCCATCTAATATAAAACAGTATGTCCATTTTAACCAGCCCTCATCCATCCAATATAAAACAGTATGTCCATTTTAACCAGCCCTCATCCATCCAATATTAAACAGTGTCCATTTTAACCAGCCCTCATCCATCCAATATAAAACAGTGTCCATTTTAACCAGCCCTCATCCATCCAATATAAAACAGTGTCCATTTTAACCAGCCCTCATCCATCCAATATAAAACAGTGTCCATTTTAACCAGCCCTCATCCATCCAATATAAAACAGTGTCCATTTTAACCAGCCCTCATCCATCCAATATAAAACAGTATGTCCATTTTAACCAGCCCTCATCCATCCAATATAAAACATTGTGTTCATAACACCCAACGGCCGGCGCTGTGTGGAAATGGACATGTCAAATGCCCCCCATTTCCCCTATATAGTGCACTATATATGGACATTGGAAAGGGGAAAAGGGGGGGCCATTTGGGACCCTGACATGCGGTAGGGGGGGTGGGGGTGGATTCTCTCACCTGGTATTTATCGAGGTTCCCCAGGATCATCTTAACAGCTGCTGGAGCGCCTGCCATGAAGGCCTGTACCCTCTTAGATCCCTGCTCCTCCAGCTTGGCCTTGACCCTGGGACACACACACACACACCACAACAACCATGTTACATTCCCCATCAGGCTGCCTGTACCCTCTTAGATCCCTGCTCCTCCAGCCTGGCCTTGACCCTGGTGGGGGGGGGGGGGGGGGGGGGGACAACAACCATGTTACATTCCCCATCAGGCTGCCTGATACTCCCAGAAAACAGAACCCTGCTCCTCCAGCTTAGCCTTGACCCTGGTGGGGGGGGGGACAACAACTGTGTTACATTCACAACATTCCCCATCAGGCTGCCTGATGCTCCCAGAAAACAGAACCCTGCTTGTGCACTTGTTTGTTTCATTACCTATATTTTACCTGGGTAAAGTTGACCGAAAACATATTCTCATTGACAGCAACGACCCGGGGAACGGTTACAGGGGAGACTGGAAATGAACTGAACCATGTCGACTCCCTATGGGGTAACAGGTATTTAGACTGGACTGAACCATGTCGACTCCCTGTGGTTTAACAGGTATTTAGACTGGACTGAACCATGTCGACTCCCTGTGGTTTAACAGGTATTTAGACTGGACTGAACCATGTCGACTCCCTGTGGTTTAACAGGTATTTAGACTGGACTGAACCATGTCGACTCCCTGTGGTTTAACAGGTATTTAGACTGGACTGAACCATGTCGACTCCCTGTGGTTTAACAGGTATTTAGACTGGACTGAACCATGTCGACTCCCTGTGGTTTAACAGGTATTTAGACTGGACTGAACCACGTCGACTCCCTGTGGTTTAACAGGTATTTAGACTGGACTGAACCACGTCGACTCCCTGTGGGGTAACAGGTATTTAGACTGGACTGAACCATGCCGACTCCCTGTGGGGTAACAGGTATTTAGACTGGACTGAACCATGTCGACTCCCTGTGGGGTAACAGGTATTTAGACTGGACTGAACCATGTCGACTCCCTGTGGTTGAACAGGTATTTAGACTGGACTGAACCATGTCGACTCCCTGTGGGGTAACAGGTATTTAGACTGGACTGAACCATGTCGACTCCCTGTGGTTTAACAGGTATATAGACTGGACTGAACCATGTCGACTCCCTGTGGTTTAACAGGTATTTAGACTGGACTGAACCATGTCGACTTCCTGTGGGGTAACAGGTATTTACACCCATTTGAGACCCATAATGGAACAATCCGATGAGTCATAGCAGGCCGTGCAGAAAGCCCAGGGACAATACGATGTCATGTGTGTATCAGTTACCAAAACCCCTGGGTGTCACCAGAGAGAAGTTGCCCAGGCTTGTCAACATGCATTTTAAAATTTGCCTGACAGTTGAGTCTGATTTTCCGTTTAAATATCACTCTCGTCCTGTTACTGGTGTTGGGCCAGTAAGTGAAAGGTTGCTGGATCGAATCCCAGAGTTGACAAGGTAAAAAACATGTTTTTTAAATGTCATTCTGCCCCTGAACAAGGCAGTTAAACCCACAGTTCCCCGATAGGCCGTAGTTGTAAATAAGAAATGTTTAATTTAAAAAAAAACATGTGTTAGATGAGATGCCAGAGACACTTACGCCTTCATATAGCCCTTGATGTAGCTCTGGTAAGCCTTCTTGTTGTAGGCCGAGGTCTCCTGCAGTTTGCTGTTGAGCACAATGTCGACTCCACTGACTGTGGACGCTTCACTGCCCTCATCGCCGCCCTCTGCAGAGGCGTTGGCACCGATTAACGCACCGTCGACGTCCTCCGACCTGGAAGTGAGCTGGAGGGGAGATCCTGGTTAGGCTAGCAGGCTAAACGTTACACCGGTATCAACACGTCATCGTAATTAACTAGCAGATCCAGTCTACCAAAGCCGAAATTATGTTATCACAACCCTCCTGTATTTTGAAGTGAGTGAAATAAATGGAATAGCTAGCCAAGTATGCTAACAGCTAAGGAAGATGACCGTTTTTCAATACAGTAAAGTAATTTAGTGGACGTGATTAACGTACCTTTCCCTGTACCTCGTACAGCATACCGTCGCAGACCTCCGTGATTTTGTAGACCTCGGTGAATAGCTCATCTCCTGAAATACAATCATTATTAACCAACGCATAGCCAAACGTGGGAGTTGAAACGGTAGATGGCCTACTAGTTGACACAATAGTTAACTAAAAATCAGCTGTTTACGATAGAAAAACAGGGCATTTAGTACAACATGTTACCTAGTTAGCCAAACGCCGGTAGGCCTCGCTAACTAGCAGGGAAATGCTAACTCTCCGGTAAGCCTAAACACAGTCTATTGGTTTACTCCGTTATACTGTACATATAAAATGTACAAATTGCATCGATCCCGGTACAGAACACCATGGAGGAACTACGACGAGGTTTGTTATTTTTAAAGTAATTTCCACATCGTTGGCACAAAGGGCAGTAGAGACTTCCGGTAGGCCCCCAAAAAAACACACTACAAATGCAGACCAACACAAAAATATATATATTTATAAAAGAAATACTAACAGAATATTGATAATATAAACGTTAGATTACCGGTGATGATATCCTTGTAGATGATCATTTTTGTTGGATTGTAAAAAGTGACGTTCCACGGGAAGATGTTTCTGGATCCCTACCCGTCTCAGGACTCGTAAGGAGAAAAAGGACAGAAAACAGCGGTTCCCCAACTTAGATAGCGGCGGGTGCTGGTGACGTCACCGCCGGTCTCCGGCGCCCCCTTCAGGACACGTTGCAGGGTGCCGCTTCTCCGGGTGCGTTCTCCAGCCTGCACTTTTTAATTTATTTAGGTCTTATTATATATATATTTGTTTAAAATGTTTATTATCTTTATTATTTTATTGTTTTTTTTAAACGTTTTTATTTTATTTTTTATATTTATTTTTCCTTTATTCTGTAAAATAACAAATTAAATCCTTTTTATTATTTTTGTATCTTTTTTTGTTTGTTTCAGGTTTTAAGCAGCGTGGAGTTGGCCCTTTTTATTTATTTACCCTTTATTTAACCAGGTAGGCTAGTTGAGAACACCTTTATTTAACCAGGTAGGCTAGTTGAGAACACCTTTATTTAACCAGGTAGACTAGTTGAGAACACCTTTATTTAACCAGGTAGGCTAGTTGAGAACACCTTTATTTAACCAGGTAGGCTAGTTGAGAACAAGTTCTCATTTACAACTGCGACCTGGTCAAGATGAAGCAAAACCAGTGTGACAAAAACAACGACACAGAGTTACACATGGAATAAAACCAACGTACAGTCAATAACACAATAGAAAAATCTACCCTGCAGTACTCTCCCAGTCAGGTTTGTCGTGCTGCCGGGGAGCGTCACCACACCATCCCCCCCAATTTGAGAATTTCTCAAAAAAGTTTATCTTTTGGTCCATTCAACAACATAATATCTGTTGGAAAAAAAGTTTGGTTGTTGCCACACACAAACCTACTTGTTAACAAAATTAAGGAAGTTTCCTTTAAAATGATTCATCAATATTATCCTGCCAACCACTATATGAAGAAGTTTAAGGAAAACATCAACTCAAACTGCTCCTTTTGTAATGACCAGCCAGAAACAGTGGTGCATCTTTTTTGGGCATTGTATTCATCAGGAGGTTTATAATTGAACACATTTATGAAGATTTTACACTATTGTGGAGAGATGTCCTGCTTGGATTCTTTACCTACGATAGAAATAAGCTGAAACATTTTTATGTAATTCATTTCATTATTCTTTTGGCCAAATTTTATATACACAAATGTAAATTTACAAACAAAAATAAACAAAATTTCTTACCCTACAAAAATAAATTGAACTGTATTTTAAGGCAGTTAAATACTCTACTAACAAAAAAGCTGTTAGAATTATAAGTGTATGTATGTTCCTTAAGGTCCTTGTGTAATTGTAATGTGATATTCTTTCATTCGATTTCAGTAATATGTTTGTTCCAGAAGAAACACCCTGATTCCCTGATCTCCCTGAGATCATGCTCTTCGAAAATAAAAAGTTCCCTTGTTTAAGAATGTGATATTACATTTCTCATCCAGCAGGGGGGCAACCTGTGTTCATCTATCTTGAAAATGGTCTCCAAAACACGAATGAGATTTCATTAATTGAGTAACGCCTGAAGGTATTGCTTTGCATACGTAATTACGATCCTTTATAATCTATTGGGAAGTTATATGTTTATAGGAACTTTGTATTAGAGAGTATATTCCCTTCCCTATCAAATTTAAACGTTTCTTTTTTTAACTTGGCAAGTCACATAAGAACAAACTCCTATTTACAATGACAGCCGAACCTGGACGACGCTGGGTCAGTTGTACGCCGTCCTATGGGACTCCCAATCACGGCCAGAGGGGATGCAGCCGGGATTTGAACCAGGTACTGCACTGAAAGGCAGTGTTTTAGACCCCTGCGTCATTCAGGAGCACTGAAAAAAAAATCGCAAATATAATATTTCTATCAAACCACTTAGGGAAGACATAAAGACTCGTTATTAACAACAATATCTTTGTTTTTTTTATGGGGGAGAAGTTATGGACATAACATCGTTTCCAGGCTAAAAGGTTTGTTAGTGAAATTTGGACAGTTTGATGGAGAATTAGTTGCACTTCCACAAAAATGTCGTAAAAAATATACGACAAGGAATGACGTCCCATAAAGATTCAGAGCTAAGCATCTTTTTTTTACATTTTTAAATCCACTTTACGTTAAAGATGTTGTTGATATCAATGAAATGTAGTACATCAAACCCACCATCAGCTCTTTGGTTTGCTATTACAGACTTCTGAAGTTTGTGTTGTTTATCTTTCCATATAAACTCGAGGAAAGGGTTGTTGATGTCCTTGCTGGTTTGATCAGTAACAGATCGGGATAAAGTAGGGCAGACAACCCATGAGAGACCCTCTGCTTTGGACAATAAAACCCGTCCAAATAATAGAGAGTTCACGTTGGAGCCAGTTATTAAAGAGAGATTTAGTTTTCTTTCATCTCTGAGAGAAATTGAGATGTTGACGGACAATATGGTGGAATATTCTCAACAGATTGGTCATTTGAGTTACACAGGGACAATATTTCACATTTATTCAAGTTAATTATTATAAACCAGGCATTTTTATACTTGTTTTGCAGCTCAGCAAGTTTATCAGCAAAAAAAACTAAACAAAAAGTATTATTTGAGGTGTGAGAATTGTGCCCTTTACACATTGAATATAATAAAACAAGCATGATGTAGTTTGGAGATCAATATAACCAATCTCCCAGCATTGGACGCAGAACACTCTGAAATATCACTTCGAAAACTTACCAAGAAATATCATAATACCAGCTGAGTGGTGAAACCCGTGACCATAATAAACAGTATTTCCCCGTTGTGATTTCCCAAAACTAGAATCTGAATCGCGAATCTCCCGGAGTAGAAAGAATTCTGCATTAGTGTGTTAAAATAATTTTGAAAAAGTGCTTTTAAAGATACAACATTCAGTGTATTGACTTAAGACATTTGGATTATAAACAATAAGAAAACAATTACAGCGTAGTGAATAACTGGTTAAACTAGTTGAACTAGTAAGCTAGGTAGTGAATAACTGGTTAACTAGTAAGCTAGGTAGTGAATAACTGGTTAACTAGTTAAACTAGTAAGCTAGGTAGTGAATAACTGGTTAAACTAGTTGAACTAGTAAGCTAGGTAGTGAATAACTGGTTAAACTAGTTGAACTAGTAAGCTAGGTAGTGAATAACTGGTTAACTAGTAAGCTAGGTAGTGAATAACTGGTTAACTAGTTAAACTAGTAAGCTAGGTAGTGAATAACTGGTTAAACTAGTTGAACTAGTAAGCTAGGTAGTGAATAACTGGTTAAACTAGTTGAACTAGTAAGCTAGGTAGTGAATAACTGGTTAACTAGTAAGCTAGGTAGTGAATAACTGGTTAACTAGTTAAACTAGTAAGCTAGGTAGTGAATAACTGGTTAAACTAGTTGAACTAGTAAGCTAGGTAGTGAATAACTGGTTAACTAGTAAGCTAGGTAGTGAATAACTGGTTAACTAGTTAAACTAGTAAGCTAGGTAGTGAATAACTGGTTAAACTAGTTGAACTAGTAAGCTAGGTAGTGAATAACTGGTTAACTAGTAAGCTAGGTAGTGAATAACTGGTTAACTAGTTGAACTAGTAAGCTAGGTAGTGAATAACTGGTTAACTAGTTGAACTAGTAAGCTAGGTAGTGAATGACTGGTTAACTAGTTGAACTAGTAAGCTAGGTAGTGAATAACTGGTTAACTAGTTGAACTAGTACGCTAGGTAGTGAATAACTGGTTAAACTAGTTGAACTAGTACGCTAGGTAGTGAATAACTGGTTAACTAGTTGAACTAGTAAGCTAGGTAGTGAATAACTGGTTAACTAGTTGAACTAGTACGCTAGGTAGTGAATAACTGGTTAACTAGTTGAACTAGTACGCTAGGTAGTGAATAACTGGTTAACTAGTTGAACTAGTACGCTAGGTCGTGAATAACTGGTTAACTAGTTGAACTAGTACGCTAGGTAGTGAATAACTGGTTAACTAGTTGAACTAGTAAGCTAGGTAGCTGGTAAGAAAACCCTGAGCCTAGAGAAACACCTGGACAACCTGAAATAGAGGAAGTTGTGATCGATATGATAAACCAGTTTTCACATTTCACAAACCTGGTTGATATATAAACGGGGTAAATGTAAAAATTACAATCGACTTTATGACTTGAGATTAATTAATCTAACTCAGTGTTTTCTGTCACGCCCTGATCTGTTTCACCTGTCCTTGTGATTGTCTCCACCCCCTCCAGGTGTTGCTTATTTTCCTTTGCCTGCCTGACCATTCTGCCTGCCTGACCATTCTGCCTGCCTGAATTGAGCCTGTCTGACCATTCTGCCTGCCTGCCAATGAGCCTGTCTGACTATTCTGCCTGCCTGACCACGAGCCTGTCTGACCATTCTGCCTGCCTGACCACGAGCCTGTCTGACCATTCTGCCTGCCTGACCACGAGCCTGTCTGACCATTCTGCCTGCCTGACCACGAGCCTGTCTGACCATTCTGCCTGCCTGCCAATGAGCCTGTCTGACTATTCTGCCTGCCTGACCACGAGCCTGTCTGACCATTCTGCCTGCCTGACCACGAGCCTGTCTGACCATTCTGCCTGCCTGACCACGATCCTGTCTGACCATTCTGCCTGCCTGCCTGCCAATGAGCCTGTCTGACTATTCTGCCTGCCTGACCACGAGCCTGTCTGACCATTCTGCCTGCCTGACCACGAGCCTGTCTGACCATTCTGCCTGCCTGACCACGATCCTGTCTGACCATTCTGCCTGCCTGCCAATGAGCCTGTCTGACTATTCTGCCTGCCTGACCACGAGCCTGTCTGACCATTCTGCCTGCCTGACCACGAGCCTGTCTGACCATTCTGCCTGCCTGACCACGAGCCTGTCTGACCATTCTGCCTGCCTGACCACGAGCCTGTCTGACCATTCTGCCTGCCTGACCATTCTGCCTGCCTGACCACGAGCCTGTCTGACCATTCTGCCTGTCTGACCATTCTGCCTGCCTGACCACGAGCCTGTCTGACCATTCTGCCTGTCTGACCATTCTGCCTGCCTGACCATTCTGCCTGCCTGACCATTCTGCCTGCCTGACCACGAGCCTGCCTGACCATTCTGCCTGCCTGACCATTCTGCCTGCCTGACCACGATCCCGTCTGCCACTCTGTACCTCCTGGACTCTGTACCTCCTGGACTCTGTACCCTCCTGCCTTGATCACGAGCCTGTCTGCCACTCTGTACCTCCTGGACTCTGTACCCTCCTGCCTTGACCACGAGCCTGTCTGCCACTCTGTACCTCCTGGACTCTGTACCCTCCTGCCTTGACCACAAGCCTGTCTGCCACTCTGTACCTCCTGGACTCTGTACCCTCCTGCCTTGACCACGAGCCTGTCTGCCACTCTGTACCTCCTGGACTCTGTACCCTCCTGCCTTGACCACGAGCCTGTCTGCCACTCTGTACCTCCTGGACTCTGTACCTCCTGGACTCTGTACTCTCCTGCCTTGACCACGAGCCTGTCTGCCACTCTGTACCTCCTGGACTCTGTACCCTCCTGCCTTGACCACGAGCCTGTCTGCCACTCTGTACCTCCTGGACTCTGATCTGGTTTTGACCTTTTTGCCTGTCCACGACCATTCTCTTGCCTACTCCTATTAGATGAATAAACATTGTAAGACTCCAACCATCTGCCTCCTGTGTCTGCATCTGGGTCTCACCTTGTGCCTCTGATCGTTTTGATTGGACTTTTACAAAGAGTAGGACCACGTGGTCGAGGGAGCTGCTGCACATTGGCAGAGAGAGACTCCGTTGATTTGGTGGTCGTCTCTGTTGTCTTTTCAATGATGGCCAGTCTCTTAAAGATAGCCTGCGATGCTGCCCTGTATTTGGTAGGAGGGCTCTTACTTGGCGTAGGTGTCAGGGGTGTAAATAAGGCGTATTTTGCCATGAATTCTGGGAAGTCTTCACGTGGGCTGCATGCTTCTGTCTCGCTGCATCTGAAGTGATTAGTGATTAGTGATTAGTGATTAGCATCTGTTCAGTCTGGACTGTTTTGGGTGTTTCTTCTGCCCATGTAGCCGTGTGATCACCGTGTTTCTTCTGCCCATGTAGCCATGTGATCACCGTGTTTCTTCTGCCCATGTAGCCGTGTGATCACCGGGTTTCTTCTGCCCATGTAGCCGTGTGATCACCGGGTTTCTTCTGCCCATGTAGCCGTGTGATCACCGTGTTTCTTCTGCCCATGTAGCCGTGTGATCACCGGGTTTCTTCTGCCCATGTAGCCGTGTGATCACCGGGTTTCTTCTGCCCATGTAGCCGTGTGATCACCGTGTTTCTTCTGCCCATGTAGCCGTGTGATCACCGGGTTTCCTGCCCATGTAGCCGTGTGATCACCGTGTTTCTTCTGCCCATGTAGCCGTGTGATCACCGGGTTTCCTGCCCATGTAGCCGTGTGATCACCGTGTTTCTTCTGCCCATGTAGCCGTGTGATCACCGGGTTTCTTCTGCCCATGTAGCCGTGTGATCACCGGGTTTCTTCTGCCCATGTAGCCGTGTGATCACCGTGTTTCTTCTGCCCATGTAGCCGTGTGATCACCGGGTTTCCTGCCCATGTAGCCGTGTGATCACCGGGTTTCCCCCTTCTGTTACTTCATATAAAGAAAGGGTCCTTGAGTATTGATCGTAATCTTTCCACTGAAAGTGACACCAAATTGACCCCCCCCCTCCCAACCAAATAAACAATCTGTATGGCTGAGAGGGACGAGGCAAAGGGAATAGCAAATCAGTCTGACAACACGGCAGACTGGCAAACATACAGAACACTGAGAAATCATGTGACTAAACTAAAAAGAACAAGAAGAAGAAGAAACTATACTATGAAACAAATATACATTGTATAAACGATGATAGTACAATGCTCTGGAGTACTTTAAATTACATTCAGAAAATACATTCATTGAGGCAGATGGCTTGTTCATTGAGGCAGGTGGCTTGTTCATTGAGGCAGATGGCTTGTTCATTGAGGCAGATGGCTTGTTCATTGAGGTAGATGGCTTGTTCATTGAGGCAGATGGCTTGTTCATTGAGGCAGATGGCTTGTTCATTGAGGCAGGTGGCTTGTTCATTGAGGTAGATGGCTTGTTCATTGAGGCAGATGGCTTGTTCATTGAGGTAGATGGCTTGTTCATTGAGGCAGATGGCTTGTTCATTGAGACAGATGGCTTGTTCATTGAGGCAGACTACATGGAACTCTCTGGTAGCCCAGGTAACATGACTACATGGAACTCTCTGGTAGCCCAGGTAACATGACTACATGGAACTCTCTGGTAGCCCAGGTAACATGACTACATGGAACTCTCTGGTAGCCCAGGTAACATGACTACATGGAACTCTCTGGTAGCCCAGGTAACATGACTACATGGAACTCTCTGGTAGCTCAGGTAACATGACTACATGGAACTCTCTGGTAGCCCAGGTAACATGACTACATGGAACTCTCTGGTAGCCCAAGTAACATGACTACATGGAACTCTCTGGTAGCCCAGGTAACATGACTACATGGAACTCTCTGGTAGCCCAGGTAACATGACTACATGGAACTCTGGTAGCCCAGGTAACATGACTACATGGAACTCTCTGGTAGCCCAGGTAACATGACTACATGGAACTCTCTGGTAGCCCAGGTAACATGACTACATGGAACTCTCTGGTAGCCCAGGTAACATGACTACATGGAACTCTCTGGTAGCCCAGGTAACATGACTACATGGAACTCTCTGGTAGCCCAGGTAACATGACTACATGGAACTCTCTGGTAGCCCAGGTAACATGACTACATGGAACTCTCTGGTAGCCCAGGTAACATGACTACATGGAACTCTCTGGTAGCCCAGGTAACATGAC
This sequence comes from Oncorhynchus mykiss, assembly GCF_057628025.1. Taxonomy (NCBI): domain Eukaryota; kingdom Metazoa; phylum Chordata; class Actinopteri; order Salmoniformes; family Salmonidae; genus Oncorhynchus; species Oncorhynchus mykiss. The sequence goes on along the minus strand of NC_143039.1, from coordinate 670,364 downwards.
TACATGGAACTCTCTGGTAGCCCAGGTAACATGACTACATGGAACTCTCTGGTAGCCCAGGTAACATGACTACATGGAACTCTGGTAGCCCAGGTAACATGACTACATGGAACTCTCTGGTAGCCCAGGTAACATGACTACATGGAACTCTCTGGTAGCCCAGGTAACATGACTACATGGAACTCTCTGGTAGCCCAGGTAACATGACTACATGGAACTCTCTGGTAGCCCAGGTAACATGACTACATGGAACTCTCTGCCACTCCAAGCAATACAACCAGTTAAAAAAAAAACATAAAATAACACCTTACTGCACAAAGGTGACTCTGAAGAGACACCGCCATTTTGTATATCTTGTATTGTAATTTGCACTGTACTATGTATAAGACCTAGATATTGTGTGTATGTACTGATATGGAGGCTGTGTGTGACATTTTAAATGTATGTATTTTCAGTCCTTGACTAATAATGTTCTGTACTATATATTGTGGCATGTTTCGTGTGGACCCCAGGAGGAGTAGCTGATGCTTTTGCAGCGGCTCTTTGGGGATCCTAATAAATACCAAATACGCCAAGTTACAACGTGACATTTCAATTCTCGCGATATCTGCCAGCGAGAGTTCCCCGGAAGTAAATATTCTCAATTTATTTGCAATGAGGGAAGGCCTGCACTGCCTGAACATTCAAACTAGTTGAGGGAATAGTTTACAGTGAACAAATTGTCTTCCCCCCTCCTCTTTCTATTTGCAATAATTTAAAAAGCAAGAAACACACTCAAGACAATCTAGTCTTTTCAACCAAGTCGTTGGTCTTTTTTAGTGTTGAATAGCCATGCAGGTTGAATAAGAGAGAAGGCGGTAACTAACAGCTAATGTTAGCTTGATGACTTCTTGCCTTTGGACATACAGTATTTTGTCATTAAGAAACATTACCGAGTGATTATTAACCCTGGCCACCGAGTGGAAGAGAAGTTAACCGGTGTCTGAAAAGATGATTATTGAAAACCTAGATTCATTGAAAACGTGGCTTTTTAAAACCCTCGAACCAATGTAAGTAGCTAACTTAGATGGCTAACGTTTAGCAACATTAGCTTGCCAGCATCAAGATGCAACAACATGACTGAAGACAAGGCTAGTATCATTTGGATGCTAGTTTAATGTTTATATCACGTGCCTAGTTATTTCAAAACAAAATAGCAGTTTTTATAGTTGAGAAATTGTCTGTTATCTTGTAATCGATTGGTCTTCTTGGTATGGTAAGGATATATATTCTAGCTAATTTGTTGTTGTTGTATAGCTAGAGTTAGCATGGCTAACGGTGTGTTTGTGTTGACACTTTCCCCTGTTCTAGTTGTGATGCGGATCCATCTGCCCTCGCTAAATACGTCGTTGCCTTGGTGAAGAAAGACAAAAGCGAGACGGAACTCAAAGCCCTGTGTGTCGACCAGTTGGACGTATTTCTACAGAAAGGTAACGATACTTATTAAAACACATGTTTATAGTTGTGACAACAAGTGGTGGTGGTGACGTTTTGTCGTCATCTGCCTCGAAAGTCGAAGAAAATCAGAGGTACTTTTTGACTGACTGTGACTGAATCCTATTCTCTTTTTATAGTGCGTTACTTTAGTCTAAAGTAGTGTACTATATAGGGAGTAGGGTTCTATAGGGCCCTGGTCTAAAGTAGTGTACTATATAGGGAATAGGGTTCTATAGGGCTCTGGTCTAAAGTAGTGCACTATATAGGGAATAGGGTTATATAGGGCCCTGGTCTAAAGTAGTGTACTATATAGGGAATAGGGTTCTATAGGGCTCTGGTCTAAAGTAGTGCACTATATAGGGAAGATGGTTCTATAGGGCTCTGGTCTGAAGTAGTGCACTATATAGGGAATAGGGTTCTATAGGGCTCTGGTCTAAAGTAGTGCACTGTGTAGGGAATAGGGTTCTATAGGGCTCTGGTCTAAAGTAGTGCACTATATAGGGTTCTATAGGGCCCTGGTCTAAAGTAGTGCACTAAATTGGTAATAGTGTTCCATTTGGAACTATACACAGTGACTGATACTCATTAGTTACCTAATGTGTCGGTGTCGGCCCCACTATTCATGCCCTTGTCCTCCTCCCCTCATCAACCGCCCCTCGTTCCCTACTCCCGTCTTCTCCCAGAGACGCAGACCTTTGTCGATAGACTCTTTGAAGCCGTCAACTCCAAAAGCTACCTACCTCAGCAGGACCATCAGCCAGGTTCCGCGGGCAAAGCGGAGGGTCACCTGACCAGGACGGACAAAGACGACCAGAGGAAAGACGAGGTGACTGGTTGAGTCATGTTGACAAGGCACCAACACTTATAGGGAATGTTTACTTTTTACAGTGATGCTACAGGAAACCGCTGTGGTAGAGTTTTAGTGCCTCCGCATAATTGGCATGGAAGGTTACACACCACAGTCTGACAGTAGAGATCTATTGTCCAATAGTATTCTTTGTAATCGGGAAGTGGGGTTATTTGTAAACAGGATGAGATCAATGCAGTTCATCTAGTGCTACTTTCAGGATCTTAGTTCAAACTTGTGTTTTCCAGCCGAGTCGCGAGGAGGACCGGGACAAGAAGTTCTCCAGGAGAGTGAACTACAGCCCCCCGTCCAGCTCCCGCTACAGTAGAGACAGCAGGTCAGTGTGAACTACAGCCCCCCGTCCAGCTCCCGCTACAGTAGGGACAGCAGGTCAGTGTGAACTACAGCCCCCCGTCCAGCTCCCGCTACAGTAGGGACAGCAGGTCAGTGTGAACTACAGCCCCCCGTCCAGCTCCCGCTACAGTAGGGACAGCAGGTCAGTGTGAACTACAGCCCCCCGTCCAGCTCCCGCTACAGTAGGGACAGCAGGTCAGTGTGAACTACAGCCCCCCGTCCAGCTCCCGCTACAGTAGAGACAGCAGGTCAGTGTGAACTACAGCCCCCCGTCCAGCTCCCGCTACAGTAGAGACAGCAGGTCAGTGTGAACTACAGCCCCCCGTCCAGCTCCCGCTACAGTAGAGACAGCAGGTCAGTGTGAACTACAGCCCCCCGTCCAGCTCCCGCTACAGTAGAGACAGCAGGTCAGTGTGAACTACAGCCCCCCGTCCAGCTCCCGCTACAGTAGAGACAGCAGGTCAGTGTGAACTACAGCCCCCCGTCCAGCTCCCGCTACAGTAGAGACAGCAGGTCAGTGAACTACAGCCCCCCGTCCAGCTCCCGCTACAGTAGAGACAGCAGGTCAGTGTGAACTACAGCCCCCCGTCCAGCTCCCGCTACAGTAGAGACAGCAGGTCAGTGTGAACTACAGTAGAGACAGCAGGTCAGTGTGAACTACAGCAGGTCAGTGTGAACTACAGCAGGTCAGTGTGAACTACAGCGGGTCAGTGTGAACTACAGCAGGTCAGTGTGAACTACAGCAGGTCAGTGTGAACTACAGCAGGTCAGTGTGAACTACAGCAGGTCAGTGTGAACTACAGCCCCCCAGAGACAGCAGGTCAGTGTGAACTACAGCAGGTCAGTGTGAACTACAGCAGGTCAGTGTGAACTACAGCAGGTCAGTGTGAACTACAGCCCCCCAGAGACAGCAGGTCAGTGTGAACTACAGCGGGTCAGTGTGAACTACAGCAGGTCAGTGTGAACTACAGCAGGTCAGTGTGAACTACAGCAGGTCAGTGTGAACTACAGTAGAGACAGCAGGTCAGTGTGAACTACAGCAGGTCAGTGTGAACTACAGCGGGTCAGTGTGAACTACAGCAGGTCAGTGTGAACTACAGCAGGTCAGTGTGAACTACAGCAGGTCAGTGTGAACTACAGTAGAGACAGCAGGTCAGTGTGAACTACAGCAGGTCAGTGTGAACTACAGCAGGTCAGTGTGAACTACAGCAGGTCAGTGTGAACTACAGCAGGTCAGTGTGAACTACAGCAGGTCAGTGTGAACTACAGCAGGTCAGTGTGAACTACAGTAGAGACAGCAGGTCAGTGTGAACTACAGCAGGTCAGTGTGAACTACAGCAGGTCAGTGTGAACTACAGCAGGTCAGTGTGAACTACAGCAGGTCAGTGTGAACTACAGCGGGTCAGTGTGAACTACAGCCCCCCAGAGACAACAGGTCAGTGTGAACTACAGCAGGTCAGTGTGAACTACAGTAGAGACAGCAGGTCAGTGTGAACTACAGCAGGTCAGTGTGAACTACAGCAGGTCAGTGTGAACTACAGCAGGTCAGTGTGAACTACAGCAGGTCAGTGTGAACTACAGCAGGTCAGTGTGAACTACAGCGGGTCAGTGTGAACTACAGCCCCCCAGAGACAGCAGGTCAGTGTGAACTACAGCAGGTCAGTGTGAACTACAGCGGGTCAGTGTGAACTACAGCAGGTCAGTGTGAACTACAGCAGGTCAGTGTGAACTACAGCAGGTCAGTGTGAACTACAGCAGGTCAGTGTGAACTACAGCAGGTCAGTGTGAACTACAGCAGGTCAGTGTGAACTACAGCAGGTCAGTGTGAACTACAGCGGGTCAGTGTGAACTACAGCCCCCCAGAGACAGCAGGTCAGTGTGAACTACAGCAGGTCAGTGTGAACTACAGCGGGTCAGTGTGAACTACAGCAGGTCAGTGTGAACTACAGCAGGTCAGTGTGAACTACAGTAGAGACAGCAGGTCAGTGTGAACTACAGCAGGTCAGTGTGAACTACAGCAGGTCAGTGTGAACTACAGCGGGTCAGTGTGAACTACAGCGGGTCAGTGTGAACTACAGCAGGTCAGTGTGAACTACAGCAGGTCAGTGTGAACTACAGCAGGTCAGTGTGAACTACAGCAGGTCAGTGTGAACTACAGCGGGTCAGTGTGAACTACAGCAGGTCAGTGTGAACTACAGCAGGTCAGTGTGAACTACAGCGGGTCAGTGTGAACTACAGCGGGTCAGTGTGAACTACAGCAGGTCAGTGTGAACTACAGCGGGTCAGTGTGAACTACAGCAGGTCAGTGTGAACTACAGCGGGTCAGTGTGAACTACAGCGGGTCAGTGTGAACTACAGCAGGTCAGTGTGAACTACAGTAGAGACAGCAGGTCAGTGTGAACTACAGCAGGTCAGTGTGAACTACAGCGGGTCAGTGTGAACTACAGCGGGTCAGTGTGAACTACAGCAGGTCAGTGTGAACTACAGCAGGTCAGTGTGAACTACAGCAGGTCAGTGTGAACTACAGTAGAGACAGCAGGTCAGTGTGAACTACAGCGGGTCAGTGTGAACTACAGCAGGTCAGTGTGAACTACAGCAGGTCAGTGTGAACTACAGCAGGTCAGTGTGAACTACAGCGGGTCAGTGTGAACTACAGCAGGTCAGTGTGAACTACAGTAGAGACAGCAGGTCAGTGTGAACTACAGCAGGTCAGTGTGAACTACAGCCCCCCAGAGACAACAGGTGAGGGACATAGTTCCCTATTAAATTACTCTACTGGACCTGGTCAATAGTGTATAGGGTGCTATTTGAGATTGATCCATAAATGCTCCTGTCTCTGTTCAATGGGATGTCTGCTTAGTGACTTTATTCTGCCTCCTCTCCCTCCTCTCTCTCTCCCTCCTCTCTCTCTCTCTCCCTCCTCTCTCTCTCTCTCCCTCCTCTCTCTCTCTCTCCCTCCTCTCTCTCTCTCTCTCTCTCTCTCTCTCTCCCTCCTCTCTCTCTCTCTCTCCCTCCTCTCTCTCTCTCTCTCTCTCTCTCTCTCCCTCCTCTCTCTCTCTCTCCCTCCTCTCTCTCTCTCTCTCCCTCCTCTCTCTCTCTCTCTCCCTCCTCTCTCTCTCTCTCTCTCTCTCTCTCTCTCCCTTCTCTCTCTCTCTCTCTCCCTCCTCTCTCTCTCTCTCTCCCTCCTCTCTCTCTCTCCCTCCTCTCTCTCTCTCTCTCCCTCCCTCCTCTCTCTCTCCCTCCCTCCTCTCTCTCTCCCTCCCTCCTCTCTCTCTCCCTCCCTCCCTCCTCTCTCTCTCCCTCCCTCTCCCCCTCCTCTCTCTCTCTCCCCCTCCTCTCTCTCTCTCCCCCTCCTCTCTCTCTCTCCCCCTCCTCTCTCTCTCCCCCTTCTCTCTCTCTCCCCCTCCTCTCTCTCTCCCCCTCCTCTCTCTCCCCCTCCTCTCTCTCTCCCCCTCCTCTCTCTCTCCCCCTCCTCTCTCTCTCCCCCTCCTCTCTCTCTTTTCCTCTCTCTTCCTCTCTCTCTCTCCCTCCCTCCTCTCTCTGCCTCCTCTCTCTTTCTCCTCTCTCTCTTCCTCCTCTCTCTTTCTTCCTCCTCTCTCTTTCTTCCTCCTCACTCTCTCTTTCCCTCCTTTCTCTCTCCTCTCTCTCTTCCTCCCTCCTCTCTCTCTCTTCCCCCTCTCTCTTCCCCCTCTCTTCCTCCTCTCTCTTCTTCCTCTTTCTCCCCTCTCTCTTCCTCCTCTTTCTCCCCTCTCTCTTCCTCCTCTCTCTCTTCCTCCTCCCCTTCTCTGTCGTTTGTCAGACGAGGGGATGACCGTAAAAGGGACGACCGTACCAGGAAACGGAACGATTACGACCGCATCCCCCCGAGACGGGACTCGTACCGGGACCGTTACAACCGGAGGAGGGGCCGTAGCTACAGCCGCAGTAGGAGCAGGAGCAAGGACCGGGCCAGGGACCGGGAGAGAGACAGAGACCGCGGTAGCAGGAGTCACAGCAGGAGCCACTCCAAGAGCAGAGGTGAGAGGGGAGACCGACAGAACAACTCTGGTTGTGTGCAGGTTTATGCTCCTGGTTTAGACAGAAGACTTATGATTGGTTGATTCATTTTGAAAGTCAGTATGTCTGGCTGTTAGACTAGTGTTGGGTTGGAACAAAAGCAAGCACATCCAACGGCTCAGCTCTAGATATCATGACTGTTTTCTTCTTCCTGCCCTTATCCTTCTGATCACAGAGCGGGATGCTGGGAGGTCAAAGTACGAGCCCGATCGAGGAGACCGGGGGACGGAGGTTGGAGCTGGAGAAGGCCTACTGCCGATCCCCACGGCAACCGCCACGTTCCCCGTGCCGACCCTCAGCAGCACCATCACGGTGATCGCCCCTCAAGGTAACCACAGCAACAGCATCGCCTCGGTGACGGACAGCTGGTCGGACTTCCACCCGGATCAGTCACTGGACCGGCCCCTTCCGCCACAGAGGAAACGTTGCCGTGACTACGACGGTAAGCAGGAAGGAAGTTGTTTGTTTTTACACCGAGACTGTCTTTTAGTGGCCCGGGATCAGTATGACCGAGAAGGAGAATGTTTGGAGTGATTTAGTTTTTTTTCTGTCTGTTTCTGGCCTGGAAAAGGCCTTTTGTATCTAACTGTCCTCTAGCTGTGTTACTATACCGTATTGTGTTGTCTTCCAGAGAAAGCCTTCTGTATCTAACTGTCCTCTAGCTGTGTTACTATACCGTATTGTGTTGTCTTCCTTCTGTATCTAACTGTCCTCTAGCTGTGTTACTATACCCTATTGTGTTGTCTTCCTGAGAAAGGCCTTCTGTATCTAACTGTCCTCTAGCTGTGTTACTAAACCGCATTGTGTTGTCTTCCTTCTGTATCTAACTGTCCTCTAGCTGTGTTACTAGACTGTATTGTGTTGTCTTCCTTCTGTATCTAACTGTCCTCTAGCTGTGTTACTATACCCTATTGTGTTGTCTTCCAGAGAAAGGCCTTCTGTATCTAACTGTCCTCTAGCTGTGTTACTATACCGTATTGTGTTGTCTTCCTTCTGTATCTAACTGTCCTCTAGCTGTTACTACACTGTATTGTGTTGTCTTCCTTCTGTATCTAACTGTCCTCTAGCTGTGTTACTATACCGTATTGTGTTGTCTTCCAGAGAAAGGCTTCTGTATCTAACTGTCCTCTAGCTGTGTTACTATACCGTATTGTGTTGTCTTCCAGAGAAAGGCTTCTGTATCTAACTGTCCTCTAGCTGTGTTACTATACCGTATTGTGTTGTCTTCCAGAGAAAGGCTTCTGTATCTAACTGTCCTCTAGCTGTGTTACTATACCGTATTGTGTTGTCTTCCTTCTGTATCTAACTGTCCTCTAGCTGTGTTACTATACCGTATTGTGTTGTCTTCCAGAGAAAGGCCTTCTGTATCTAACTGTCCTCTAGCTGTGTTACTATACCGTATTGTGTTGTCTTCCAGAGAAAGGCTTCTGTATCTAACTGTCCTCTAGCTGTGTTACTATACCGTATTGTGTTGTCTTCCAGAGAAAGGCTTCTGTATCTAACTGTCCTCTAGCTGTGTTACTATACCGTATTGTGTTGTCTTCCAGAGAAAGGCTTCTGTATCTAACTGTCCTCTAGCTGTGTTACTATACCGTATTGTGTTGTCTTCCAGAGAAAGGCTTCTGTATCTAACTGTCCTCTAGCTGTGTTACTATACCGTATTGTGTTGTCTTCCAGAGAAAGGCTTCTGTATCTAACTGTCCTCTAGCTGTGTTACTATACCGTATTGTGTTGTCTTCCAGAGAAAGGCTTCTGTATCTAACTGTCCTCTAGCTGTGTTACTATACCGTATTGTGTTGTCTTCCAGAGAAAGGCTTCTGTATCTAACTGTCCTCTAGCTGTGTTACTATACCGTATTGTGTTGTCTTCCAGAGAAAGGCTTCTGTATCTAACTGTCCTCTAGCTGTGTTACTATACTGTATTGGGTTGTCTTCCTTCTGTATCTAACTGTCCTCTAGCTGTGTTACTATACCGTATTGTGTTGTCTTCCTTCTGTATCTAACTGTCCTCTAGCTGTGTTACTATACCGTATTGTGTTGTCTTCCAGAGAAAGGCTTCTGTATCTTAACTGTCCTCTAGCTGTGTTACTTACTATACCGTATTGTGTTGTCTTCCAGAGAAAGGCTTCTGTATCTAACTGTCCTCTAGCTGTGTTACTATACCGTATTGTGTTGTCTTCCTGAGAAAGCCTTCTGTATCTAACTGTCCTCTAGCTGTGTTACTATACTGTATTGTGTTGTCTTCCAGAGAAAGGCTTCTGTATCTAACTGTCCTCTAGCTGTGTTACTATATTGTATTGTGTTGTCTTCCAGAGAAAGGCTTCTGTATCTAACTGTCCTCTAGCTGTGTTACTATACCGTATTGTGTTGTCTTCCAGAGAAAGGCTTCTGTATCTAACTGTCCTCTAGCTGTGTTACTATACCGTATTGTGTTGTCTTCCAGAGAAAGGCTTCTGTATCTAACTGTCCTCTAGCTGTGTTACTATACCGTATTGTGTTGTCTTCCAGAGAAAGGCTTCTGTATCTAACTGTCCTCTAGCTGTGTTACTATACCGTATTGTGTTGTCTTCCAGAGAAAGGCTTCTGTATCTAACTGTCCTCTAGCTGTGTTACTATACCGTATTGTGTTGTCTTCCAGAGAAAGGCTTCTGTATCTAACTGTCCTCTAGCTGTGTTACTATACTGTATTGGGTTGTCTTCCTTCTGTATCTAACTGTCCTCTAGCTGTGTTACTATACCGTATTGTGTTGTCTTCCAGAGAAAGGCTTCTGTATCTTAACTGTCCTCTAGCTGTGTTACTTACTATACCGTATTGTGTTGTCTTCCAGAGAAAGGCTTCTGTATCTTAACTGTCCTCTAGCTGTGTTACTTACTATACCGTATTGTGTTGTCTTCCAGAGAAAGGCTTCTGTATCTAACTGTCCTCTAGCTGTGTTACTATACCGTATTGTGTTGTCTTCCTGAGAAAGGCTTCTGTATCTAACTGTCCTCTAGCTGTGTTACTATACCGTATTGTGTTGTCTTCCTGAGAAAGCCTTCTGTATCTAACTGTCCTCTAGCTGTGTTACTATACTGTATTGTGTTGTCTTCCAGAGAAAGGCTTCTGTATCTAACTGTCCTCTAGCTGTGTTACTATACCGTATTGTGTTGTCTTCCTTCTGTATCTAACTGTCCTCTAGCTGTGTTACTATACCGTATTGTGTTGTCTTCCAGAGAAAGGCTTCTGTATGCGCGGGGACATTTGCCCGTTCGACCACGGTATCGATCCAGTGGTGGTGGAGGACGTTAATCTACCTAACATGTTCCAAGCCCCTCCCCCTATCCCGGGGGTCGCCCAGCCCCCTCCCGGCCTACCGCCCCCGCCAGGACCTCCCCCTCTCATGACCCCACCTCCCGTCAACCTCCGCCCCCCTGTGCCCCTGACAGGCAGCCTGCCGCCCGGCCTGCCGCCCAGCCTGCCGCCAGGTAGGAATTCAGTGAATCCGTCTGTCATAACGAGTCCGTGGCTCGAGACGCATGTGTTGTCATTCCAAATGGAACCCTCTTCCCTATTGGGTGAGCTTCTTTCGACCATAGCCAATCGGGTGTTCGCCTTACCTTTATAAAGATCTCCACAGAGACTATAATTCACGTAGAGTGTGTTGATGTCAGACTTGCATCGTTCTAGAATGTTGTGTTAATGGCGGCCATCTTGGTCAGGGACCATTCTAGTGTTTTATTTAAATCTGTGCCCCGCCCCCCCAGGTCCCCCTCACCAGGCATCAGGGATGGATGCCCCTCCTAACTCCAGACTTGCATCGTTCTAGAATGTTGTGTTAGTGGCGGCCATCTTGGTCAGGAATCATTCTAGTGTTTTATTTAAATCTGTGCCCCGCCCCCCCAGGTCCCCCTCACCAGGCATCAGGGATGGATGCCCCTCCTAGCTCCATCGCCAACTCTGTTCCCACTATTGTAACCACAGGGACACGACCCTCCATCCCCCAGCCCCCGGCTCCTCTCTTCCCACCAGGTAGGGATGAGGCGGAGCTGTGTGTGTGTGTGTGTGTGAGCTGTGTGTGTGTGTGTGTGTGTGAGCTGTGTGTGTGTGAGCTGTGTGTGTGTGTGTGTGAGCTGTGTGTGTGTGAGCTGTGTGTGAGCTGTGTGTGAGCTGTGTGTGTGAGCTGTGTGTGTGAGCTGTGTGTGTGTGTGTGTGTGAGCTGTGTGTGTGTGTGAGCTGTGTGTGTGTGTGAGCTGTGTGTGTGTGAGCTGTGTGTGTGTGTGTGTGTGTGTGTGTGTGTGTGTGTGTGTGTGTGTGAGCTGTGTGTGTGTGTGTGTGTGAGCTGTGTGTGTGTGTGTGAGCTGTGTGTGTGTGTGTGAGCTGTGTGTGTGTGTGTGTTGACAACCAAGAGGGTTGTCTTAAGTGTCAAATCCTAGGTGCAATCTCCTGCCGTTGTGCCCTTGAGCAAAGCAATTAGTCCTCTTAACAACTGTACAATGTGACCTTCAGTTGTCTACTGCTCCAACCTGTGTGTCTTTCAGAGGGGAAGGAGACATGTTTTGTCTCTGTTGTTATTGTCTTCATTTAGTCTGTGTTGTGGTCTCTTTAGTCTGTGTTGTGGTCTCTGTTGTTGTTGTTATTGTCTTCATTAAGTCTGTGTTGTGGTCTCTTTAGTCTGTGTTGTGGTCTCTGTTGTTGTTATTGTCTTCATTAAGTCTGTGTTGTGGTCTCTTGTTGTTGTTGTTGTTATTGTCTTCATTAAGTCTGTGTTGTGGTCTCTTTAGTCTGTGTTGTGGTCTCTGTTGTTGTTGTTGTTATTGTCTTCGTTAAGTCTGTGTTGTGGTCTCTGTTGTTGTTATTGTCTTCATTAAGTCTTTGTTGTGGTCTCTCTCTCCCAGGCCAGTATGACCCTGACATGTATAACCCTGAGGATCCCAGCCTCACCAACACCTCCAGACCAGTGTATCGCCACAGAGTCAACGCCCAGAGACCCAACCTCATAGGACTGACTATGGGGGAGGACCTGCCTCACAGAGACAGAGGTACCTAAACACAACCTGTCTAGATGTGGATTCAGAGGGAAGGTGAGACTGTAATGTGGTGTTATAGTAGAGGGAGGGAGGGAGGGAGGGAGGGACTGTAATGTGTTGTTATGGGAGAGGGAGAGGGAGAGGGAGAGAGGGAGGGAGGGAGGGAGGGAGAGGGAGGGAGAGAGAGGGAGAGGGAGAGAGGGAGGGAGGGAGAAGGAGAGAGGGAGGGAGAGAGAGAGACAGAGAGAGAGACAGAGGTACCTAAACACAACCAGTCTCGATGTGGATTCAGAGGGAAGGTGGGACTATAATGTGGTGTTATATAGGAGGGGGAGAGAGAGCGATTCTCTATCCTGACTGGTCAAGGTCTCGTCTGATCTCGTCAGTCCAGTCACATAGTTGTTTAATGAATTCCCAGATCAGATGCCCAACAGAATGAGGATTGTTCTGGACTCGGCCTCCAGGAAGAGATCTGCTGTCTCACACCACGGAGCAATGCTCCCCAAGAAACCCTGGTCCGACAAGTAAGAACACACACACACACACACACACACACACGTTGGTCCGACAAGCAAGAACACACACACACACACACACACACACACACACGCACACACGTTGGTCCGACAAGCAAGAACACACACCTTGAGACTGTGAGACAGTTGATTTGGCATGAGACACAGACCACAACAGGTAATATACCTGGGGGTTCAGACAGAACATTAAACCATCATAGACCACAACAGGTAATATACCTGGGGGTTCAGACAGAACATTAAACCATCATAGACCACAACAGGTAATATACCTGGGGGTTCAGACAGAACATTAGATAACCATCATAGACCACAACAGGTAATATACCTGGGGGTTCAGACAGAACATTAAACCATCATAGACCACAACAGGTAATATACCTGGGGGTTCAGACAGAACATTAGAGAACCATCATAGACCACAACAGGTAATATACCTGGGGGTTCAGACAGAACATTAGAGAACCATCATAGACCACAACAGGTAATATACCTGGGGGTTCAGACAGAACATTAGAGAACCATCATAGACCACAACAGGTAATATACCTGGGGGTTCAGACAGAACATTAAACCATCATAGACCACAACAGGTAATATACCTGGGGGTTCAGACAGAACATTAAACCATCATAGACCACAACAGGTAATATACCTGGGGGTTCAGACAGAACATTAAACCATCATAGACCACAACAGGTAATATACCTGGGGGTTCAGACAGAACATTAAACCATCATAGACCACAACAGGTAATATACCTGGGGGTTCAGACAGAACATTAGAGAACCATCATAGACCACAACAGGTAATATACCTGGGGGTTCAGACAGAACATTAGAGAACCATCATAGACCACAACAGGTAATATACCTGGGGGTTCAGACAGAACATTAGAGAACCATCATAGACCACAACAGGTAATATACCTGGGGGTTCAGACAGAACATTAAACCATCATAGACCACAACAGGTAATATACCTGGGGGTTCAGACAGAACATTAGAGAACCATCATAGACCACAACAGGTAATATACCTGGGGGGTCAGACAGAACATTAGAGAACCATCATAGACCACAATAGGTAATATACCTGGGGGTTCAGACAGAACATTAGAGAACCATCATAGACCACAACAGGTAATATACCTGGGGGTTCAGACAGAACATTAGAGAACCATCATAGACCACAACAGGTAATATACCTGGGGGTTCAGACAGAACATTCAACATTCATAGACCACAACAGGTAATATACCTGGGGGTTCAGACAGAACATTAGAGAACCATCATAGACCACAACAGGTAATATACCTGGGGGTTCAGACAGAACATTAGAGAACCATCATAGACCACAACAGGTAATATACCTGGGGGGTCAGACAGAACATTAGAGAACCATCATAGACCACAACAGGTAATATACCTGGGGGTTCAGACAGAACATTCAACCTTCATAGACCACAACAGGTAATATACCTGGGGGTTCAGACAGAACATTAGAGAACCATCATAGACCACAACAGGTAATATACCTGGGGGTTCAGACAGAACATTAAACTATCATAGACCACAACAGGTAATATACCTGGGGGTTCAGACAGAACATTAAACCATCATAGACCACAACAGGTAATATACCTGGGGGTTCAGACAGAACATTAGAGAACCATCATAGACCACAACAGGTAATATACCTGGGGGTTCAGACAGAACATTAAACCATCATAGACCACAACAGGTAATATACCTGGGGGTTCAGACAGAACATTAAACCATCATAGACCACAACAGGTAATATACCTGGGGGTTCAGACAGAACATTAGATAACCATCATAGACCACAACAGGTAATATACCTGGGGGTTCAGACAGAACATTAAACCATCATAGACCACAACAGGTAATATACCTGGGGGTTCAGACAGAACATTAGAGAACCATCATAGACCACAACAGGTAATATACCTGGGGGTTCAGACAGAACATTAGAGAACCATCATAGACCACAACAGGTAATATACCTGGGGGTTCAGACAGAACATTAAACCATCATAGACCACAACAGGTAATATACCTGGGGGTTCAGACAGAACATTAAACCATCATAGACCACAACAGGTAATATACCTGGGGGTTCAGACAGAACATTAAACCATCATAGACCACAACAGGTAATATACCTGGGGGTTCAGACAGAACATTAACCCATCATAGACCACAACAGGTAATATACCTGGGGGTTCAGACAGAACATTAGAGAACCATCATAGACCACAACAGGTAATATACCTGGGGGTTCAGACAGAACATTAGAGAACCATCATAGACCACAACAGGTAATATACCTGGGGGTTCAGACAGAACATTAGAGAACCATCATAGACCACAACAGGTAATATACCTGGGGGTTCAGACAGAACATTAAACCATCATAGACCACAACAGGTAATATACCTGGGGGTTCAGACAGAACATTAGAGAACCATCATAGACCACAACAGGTAATATACCTGGGGGGTCAGACAGAACATTAGAGAACCATCATAGACCACAATAGGTAATATACCTGGGGGTTCAGACAGAACATTAGAGAACCATCATAGACCACAACAGGTAATATACCTGGGGGTTCAGACAGAACATTAGAGAACCATCATAGACCACAACAGGTAATATACCTGGGGGTTCAGACAGAACATTAGAGAACCATCATAGACCACAATAGGTAATATACCTGGGGGTTCAGACAGAACATTCAACATTCATAGACCACAACAGGTAATATACCTGGGGGTTCAGACAGAACATTAGAGAACCATCATAGACCACAACAGGTAATATACCTGGGGGTTCAGACAGAACATTAGAGAACCATCATAGACCACAACAGGTAATATACCTGGGGGGTCAGACAGAACATTAGAGAACCATCATAGACCACAACAGGTAATATACCTGGGGGTTCAGACAGAACATTCAACCTTCATAGACCACAACAGGTAATATACCTGGGGGTTCAGACAGAACATTAGAGAACCATCATAGACCACAACAGGTAATATACCTGGGGGTTCAGACAGAACATTAAACTATCATAGACCACAACAGGTAATATACCTGGGGGTTCAGACAGAACATTAAACCATCATAGACCACAACAGGTAATATACCTGGGGGTTCAGACAGAACATTAGAGAACCATCATAGACCACAACAGGTAATATACCTGGGGGTTCAGACAGAACATTAAACCATCATAGACCACAACAGGTAATATACCTGGGGGTTCAGACAGAACATTAAACCATCATAGACCACAACAGGTAATATACCTGGGGGTTCAGACAGAACATTAGAGAACCATCATAGACCACAACAGGTAATATACCTGGGGGTTCAGACAGAACATTAGAGAACCATCATAGACCACAACAGGTAATATACCTGGGGGTTCAGACAGAACATTAAACCATCATAGACCACAACAGGTAATATACCTGGGGGTTCAGACAGAACATTAGAGAACCATCATAGACCACAACAGGTAATATACCTGGGGGGTCAGACAGAACATTAGAGAACCATCATAGACCACAATAGGTAATATACCTGGGGGTTCAGACAGAACATTAGAGAACCATCATAGACCACAACAGGTAATATACCTGGGGGTTCAGACAGAACATTAGAGAACCATCATAGACCACAACAGGTAATATACCTGGGGGTTCAGACAGAACATTATAGAACCATCATAGACCACAATAGGTAATATACCTGGGGGTTCAGACAGAACATTCAACATTCATAGACCACAACAGGTAATATACCTGGGGGTTCAGACAGAACATTAGAGAACCATCATAGACCACAACAGGTAATATACCTGGGGGTTCAGACAGAACATTAGAGAACCATCATAGACCACAACAGGTAATATACCTGGGGGGTCAGACAGAACATTAGAGAACCATCATAGACCACAACAGGTAATATACCTGGGGGTTCAGACAGAACATTCAACCTTCATAGACCACAACAGGTAATATACCTGGGGGTTCAGACAGAACATTAGAGAACCATCATAGACCACAACAGGTAATATACCTGGGGGTTCAGACAGAACATTAAACTATCATAGACCACAACAGGTAATATACCTGGGGGTTCAGACAGAACATTAAACCATCATAGACCACAACAGGTAATATACCTGGGGGTTCAGACAGAACATTAGAGAACCATCATAGACCACAACAGGTAATATACCTGGGGGTTCAGACAGAACATTAAACCATCATAGACCACAACAGGTAATATACCTGGGGGTTCAGACAGAACATTAAACCATCATAGACCACAACAGGTAATATACCTGGGGGTTCAGACAGAACATTAGAGAACCATCATAGACCACAACAGGTAATATACCTGGGGGTTCAGACAGAACATTAGAGAACCATCATAGACCACAACAGGTAATATACCTGGGGGTTCAGACAGAACATTAAACCATCATAGACCACAACAGGTAATATACCTGGGGGTTCAGACAGAAGCAGTACGGTAGCTGTTTCTGGTAAACAACAAGCAGTATGGTAGCTGTTTCTTGTAAACAACAAGCAGTACGGTAGCTGTTTCTTGTAAACAACAAGCAGTACGGTAGCTGTTTCTTGTAAACAACAAGCAGTACGGTAGCTGTTTCTGGTAAACAACAAGCAGTACGGTAGCTGTTTCTGGTCAACAACAAGCAGTACGGTAGCTGTTCCTGGTAAACAACAAGCAGTATGGTAGCTGTTTCTTGTAAACAACAAGCAGTACGGTAGCTGTTTCTGGTAAACAACAAGCAGTATGGTAGCTGTTTCTGGTAAACAACAAGCAGTACGGTAGCTGTTTCTTGTAAACAACAAGCAGTACGGTAGCTGTTTCTGGTAAACAACAAGCAGTACGGTAGCTGTTTCTGGTAAACAACAAGCAGTACGGTAGCTGTTCCTGTAGCTGTTCCTGTAATCTCCATGTGTTCTGTCAGACCTAACTTCAACCAGCAGAACCTCCAGGGTGGGTTCCACACCAAGAACCCTCAGAACCAGAACCAGAAGGCTCCGTTTGGGTCAAACACCAAGCTGTCGGTCCTTCAGATCCCCCAGGGACTCAACAACATCTCCAAGCTTAACCAACACTTCAGCAAGTTCGGGACTATCGTCAACCTGCAGGTTCGACTGATTGGCTAACGATACCTTTCTGCTTTAAGCTGTGTTTTGTTGTTGTTGGCGTTATTGGCACACTACTCCCTATTTAGTGCACTTCTTCTTAGTGAGAGAGGGTTAACATATAACCCTATCTTCCTCACTCCCTTGCTCCTTCCTCTCTTCCCCTGCTCACCCTCCCTCCCGTTTCTCTCTCTCTCTCTCTCTGTCTCTCTGTCTCTCTGTCTCTCTGTCTCTCTGTCTCTCTGTCTCTCTGTCTCTCTGTCTCTCTGTCTCTCTGTCTCTCTGTCTCTCTGTCTCTCTGTCTCTCTGTCTCTCTGTCTCTCTGTCTCTCTGTCTCTCTGTCTCTCTGTCTCTCTGTCTCTCTGTCTCTCTGTGTCTCTGTGTCTCTGTGTCTCTCTCTCTCTCTCTCTGTGTCTCTCTCTCTGTGTCTCTCTCTCTCTGTCCGTCCATCCATTGTCGTCCCCCCCCAGGTAACCTATGGTAATGACCCGGAGGGGGCCCTGATCCAGTTCGACAGTCACGAGGAGGCTAAGCGTGCCCTGCAGAGTCCTGAGGCTGTTCTCAACAACCGCTTCATTAGAGTCCTCTGGCACTGTGAGGACGAGATGGGACAGCAGGGAATGGGACAGCAGGGAATGGGACAGCAGGGACAGCAACACCATCAACCACAGCCACTCATGGTAAGTCCACATCCCAAATATGGCAGCCTATTCCCTTAAAAGTGCACTTATTTTCTACCAGAGCTCTATGGACCCCGGTCAAAAGTGGTGCACTTGGATTTAGGAAGCACCTTTCATTCATTCAGCCATTTTGACCAAATGGCCGTTGGTTATTAGTGGCCTCAGATCCAGAGTTTTTCCTGCTGGTCTTTGACCTAGCCTGTTGCTGTTGACCTAGCCTGTTGTCGTTGACCTAGTCTGTTGTCGTTTGACCTAGCCTGTTGTCGTTGACCTAGCCTGTTGTCGTTGACCTAGCCTGTTGTCGTTGACCTAGCCTGTTGTCGTTGACCTAGCCTGTTGTCGTTGACCTAGCCTGTTGTCGTTGACCTAGCCTGTTGTCGTTGACCTAGCCTGTTGTCGTTGACCTAGCCTGTTGTCGTTGACCTACTAGCCTGTTGTCGTTGACCTAGCCTGTTGTCGTTGACCTAGCCTGTTGTCGTTGACCTAGCCTGTTGTCGTTGACCTAGCCTGTTGTCGTTTGACCTAGCCTGTTGTCGTTTGACCTAGCCTGTTGTCGTTTGACCTAGTCTGTTGTCGTTTGACCTAGCCTGTTGTCGTTTGACCTAGCCTGTTGTCGTTTGACCTAGCCTGTTGTCGTTTGACCTAGCCTGTTGTCGTTTGACCTAGCCTGTTGTCGTTGACCTAGCCTGTTGTCGTTTGACCTAGCCTGTTGTCGTTGACCTAGCCTGTTGTCGTTTGACCTAGTCTGTTGTCGTTGACCTAGTCTGTTGTCGTTGACCTAGCCTGTTGTCGTTGACCTAGCCTGTTGTCGTTGACCTACTAGCCTGTTGTCGTTGACCTACTAGCCTGTTGTCGTTGACCTAGTCTGTTGTCGTTGACCTAGCCTGTTGTCGTTGACCTAGTCTGTTGTCGTTGACCTAGTCTGTTGTCGTTGACCTAGTCTGTTGTCGTTTGACCTAGTCTGTTGTCGTTGACCTAGCCTGTTGTCGTTGACCTAGCCTGTTGTCGTTGACCTAGTCTGTTGTCGTTGACCTAGCCTGTTGTCGTTGACCTAGCCTGTTGTCGTTGACCTAGCCTAGCTTGTTGTCGTTGACCTAGCCTGTTGTCGCTGACCTAGCCTGTTGTCGGTTGTCGTTGACCTAGCCTGTTGTCGTTTGACCTAGCCTGTTGTCGTTGACCTAGCCTGTTGTCGCTGACCTAGCCTGTTGTCGGTTGTCGTTGACCTAGCCTGTTGTCGTTGACCTAGCCTGTTGTCGTTGACCTAGGCTGTTGTCGTTGACCTAGGCTGTTGTCGTTGACCTAGGCTGTTGCCCTAGCCTGTTGCCCTAGCCTGTTGTCGTTGACCTAGGCTGTTGTCGTTGACCTAGCCTGTTGTTGTTGACCTAGGCTGTTGTCGTTTGACCTAGCCTGTTGTCGTTGACCTAGCCTGTTGTCGTTGACCTAGCCTGTTGTCGTTGACCTAGGCTGTTGTCGTTGACCTAGGCTGTTGTCGTTGACCTAGGCTGTTGCCCTAGCCTGTTGCCCTAGCCTGTTGTCGTTGACCTAGGCTGTTGTCGTTGACCTAGCCTGTTGTCGTTGACCTAGGCTGTTGTCGTTGACCTAGGCTGTTGTCGTTGACCTAGGCTGTTGTCGTTGACCTAGGCTGTTGTCGTTGACCTAGGCTGTTGTCGTTGACCTAGGCTGTTGCCCTAGCCTGTTGCCCTAGTCTGTTGTCGTTGACCTAGGCTGTTGTCGTTGACCTAGGCTGTTGTCGTTGACCTAGGCTGTTGTCGTTGACCTAGGCTGTTGCCCTAGCCTGTTGCCCTAGCCTGTTGTCGTTGACCTAGTCTGTTGTCGTTTGACCTAGCCTGTTGTCGTTTGACCTAGTCTGTTGTCGTTTGACCTACTAGCCTGTTGTCGTTGACCTACTAGCCTGTTGTCGTTGACCGAGCCTAGCCTGTTGTCGTTGACCTAGCCTGTTGTCGTTGACCTACTGGCCTGTTGTCGTTGACCTAGGCTGTTGTCGTTGACCTAGCCTGTTGTCGTTTGACCTAATCTGTTGTCGTTGACCTAGTCTGTTGTCGTTGACCTAGTCTGTTGTCGTTTGACCTAGTCTGTTGTCGTTGACCTAGTCTGTTGTCGTTGCCCTAGCCTGTTGTCGTTTGACCTAGTCTGTTGTCGTTGACCTAGTCTGTTGTCGTTGACCTAGGCTGTTGTCGTTGACCTAGTCTGTTGTCGTTGACCTAGTCTGTTGTCGTTGACCTAGTCTGTTGTCGTTGACCTAGGCTGTTGTCGTTGACCTAGTCTGTTGTCGTTGACCTAGTCTGTTGTCGTTGACCTAGTCTGTTGTCGTTGACCTAGTCTGTTGTCGTTGACCTAGTCTGTTGTCGTTTGACCTAGTCTGTTGTCGTTGACCTAGCCTGTTGTCGTTGACCTAGCCTGTTGTCGTTTGACCTAGTCTGTTGTCGTTGACCTAGCCTGTTGTCGTTTGACCTAGCCTGTTGTCGTTGACCTACTAGCCTGTTGTCGTTGACCTAGCCTGTTGTCGTTGACCTAGCCTGTTGTCGTTGACCTAGCCTGTTGTCGTTGACCTAGCCTGTTGTCGTTTGACCTAGTCTGTTGTCGTTTGACCTAGCCTGTTGTCGTTTGACCTAGCCTGTTGTCGTTTGACCTAGCCTGTTGTCGTTGACCTAGCCTGTTGTCGTTGACCTAGCCTGTTGTCGTTGACCTAGCCTGTTGTCGTTGACCTAGCCTGTTGTCGTTGACCTAGCCTGTTGTCGTTGACCTACTAGCCTGTTGTCGTTGACCGAGCCTAGCCTGTTGTCGTTGACCTAGTCTGTTGTCGTTGACCTAGCCTGTTGTCGTTGACCTAGCCTGTTGTCGTTGACCTAGCCTGTTGTCGTTGTCCTAGCCTGTTGTCGTTGACCTAGCCTGTTGTCGTTGACCTAGTCTGTTGTCGTTGACCTAGTCTGTTGTCGTTGACCTAGCCTGTTGTCGTTGACCTAGTCTGTTGTCGTTGACCTAGCCTGTTGTCGTTGACCTAGTCTGTTGTCGTTGACCTAGTCTGTTGTCGTTGACCTAGTCTGTTGTCGTTGACCTAGCCTGTTGTCGTTGACCTAGCCTGTTGTCGTTGACCTAGCCTGTTGTCGTTGACCTAGTCTGTTGTCGTTGACCTAGCCTGTTGTCGTTTGACCTAGCCTGTTGTCGTTTGACCTAGTCTGTTGTCGTTGACCTAGTCTGTTGTCGTTGACCTAGCCTGTTGTCGTTGACCTAGCCTGTTGTCGTTGACCTAGCCTGTTGTCGTTGACCTAGTCTGTTGTCGTTGACCTAGCCTGTTGTCGTTGTCCTAGCCTGTTGTCGTTGGCCTAGCCTGTTGTCGTTGGCCAGGCCTAGCCTGTTGCCGTTGACCAGGCCTAGCCTGTTGCCGTCGGCCAAGCCTAGCCTGTTGCCGTCGACCAAGCCTAGCCTGTTGCCGTCGACCTTTGTTTGTTTATTGTTGACGTTGTTGTTGTGAACTCCAGCAGGTGCAGCAGCCAGCCACTAGTCTGAAACAGTCCGTCAAAGACCGTCTGGGCCCTCTGCCTGCCGACAGCTCAGAGCCCAACCAAGACTCTCGTGTTGCCTCACAGAATGACTTTAAATCCAACCTATCAATGAAGGAGAGGCTGGGCTTCGCCTCTAAACCAGGAAGTACCCCTAGTGGACCGGCAGGAAAGGTGAGAAAACAAGTCCACTGTATCAACAAATCTAAATATAGTTTTTGACTTGAGTTTTCCTTTAAGTTGACCTCCTCTCCACCAGGTGTTCTCCTATATGAGTCCTCTCTACCAGGTGTTCTCCTATATGAGTCCTCTCTACCAGGTGTTCTCCTATATGAGTCCTCTCTACCAGGTGTTCTCCTATATGAGTCCTCTCTACCAGGTGTTCTCCTATATGAGTCCTTTCCACCAGGTGTTCTCCTATATGAGTCCTCTCCACCAGGTGTTCTCCTATATGAGTCCTCTCCACCAGGTGTTCTCCTATATGAGTCTTCTCTACCAGGTGTTCTCCTATATGAGTCCTCTCCACCAGGTGTTCTCCTATATGAGTCCTCTCTACCAGGTGTTCTCCTATATGAGTCCTCTCCACCAGGTGTTCTCCTATATGAGTCCTCTCTACCAGGTGTTCTCCTATATGAGTCCTCTCCACCAGGTGTTCTCCTATATGAGTCCTCTCCACCAGGTGTTCTCCTATATGAGTCTTCTCCACCAGGTGTTCTCCTATATGAGTCCTCTCCACCAGGTGTTCTCCTATATGAGTCCTCTCTACCAGGTGTTCTCCTATATGAGTCCTCTCTACCAGGTGTTCTCCTATATGAGTCCTCTCCACCAGGTGTTCTCCTATATGAGTCCTCTCTTCCAGGTGTTCTCCTATATGAGTCCTCTCTACCAGGTGTTCTCCTATATGAGTCTTCTCCACCAGGTGTTCTCCTATACAAGTCCCCAGTAATAATAACATGGTCCTCTTCTCCACCAGGTGTTCTCCACCTCTACGGGGCTGACTAAGACAGTGTACAACATGGCTGCTCTGAAAGCAGCTCAGAAGACGGCTCTGTTCGCTGGGGTCACTGCTACAGAGGAGGCTATGAAGAATAAACAGGTGAGAGGGGGGAGGGATGGGGGAGAGGGATGGGGAGTGAAGGAGGAGAGGGATGGGGAGGGAAGGAGGAGAGGGAAGGGAAGGAGGAGAGGGATGGGGAGGGAAGGAGGAGAGGGAAGGGAGGGAAAGATGGATGGGAGGAGGAGGGGGTGGGTGGAGGAGGAGGAGGAGAGGGTGGGACTAAGGAGGAAGAGATGGATGGAGGAGAAGGTAGGACTAGGGGGGAAGAGATGGATGGAGCAGAAGGTGGGACTAGGGGGGAAGAGATGGATGGAGGAGAAGGTGGGGGGCTGGAAGGGGGAAATAAGGGTTAGGGAAGAGGGGTCACGTTCATCTCTAATCCTGTTAGGAGACTCCTGGGAAAAGAGTCTGAACGTAACAGTTGTCTTCATGTAGCTTTTCCAGACGCTCAGAGCACTTTACCGTGGTTGTGGAAGAGGTGAATTACCACTTTAATATTCCCCTGACAGGAAGCCCTGCGGCTCCAACAGGAAATGAGGAAGAAGAAGCAGGAAATCCTGGAGAAACACATCGAGACTCAGAAGGTGAGTTTTTTTTCTTCCCCCCCATAGAGAATGATAGAGGTCTCTAGTGGCCAGCAGGCTGTTTAAACATGGGCAGCGCCATTAAGGGCCTCCACCATGCTTCTGCCATTTTAAAGTAGTCAACGGCGTGGGGTTTTCCTATGGGTTGTATAAAGCCCTGCCCATGCTGTCACAGACGCTGGCAACGGCACAGATATAAAGATGAGTCCTCTATCCATCTCTATGGTTTTACCCTCACCATGGCTCAATCCATCTGTCCTTGATTCCTCTCTCCTTTCCTTCGTCAAAACCCATTGAAGAAGAAGGTCAGAGGTAGAGGATATGTCAAATGAATCCCTCTGGTCCCTAGAAGGTCGCTAGTATCATGTTTTTCCTAGGTCTGAGGTAGAGAAGATGTAAAATGAATCCCTCTGGTCCCTAGAAGGTCGCTAGTATCATGTTTTACCTAGGTCTGAGGTAGAGGAGATGTAAAATGAATCCCTCTGGTCCCTAGAAGGTCGCTAGTATCATGTTTTTCCTAGGTCTGAGGTAGAGGAGATGTCAAATTAATCCTCTCTGGTCCCTAGAAGGTCTGAGGTAGAGGAGATGTAAAATGAATCCCTCTGGTCCCTAGAAGGTCGCTAGTATCATGTTTTACCTAGGTCTGAGGTAGAGGAGATGTAAAATGAATCCCTCTGGTCCCTAGAAGGTCGCTAGTATCATGTTTTACCTAGGTCTGAGGTAGAGGAGATGTCAAATTAATCCTCTCTGGTCCCTAGAAGGTCGCTAGTGTCATGTTTTTCCTAGGTCTGAGGTAGAGGTGATGTCACATTAATCCTCTCTGGTCCCTAGAAGGTCTGAGGTAGAGGAGATGTAAAATGAATCCCTCTGGTCCCTAGAAGGTCGCTAGTATCATGTTTTACCTAGGTCTGAGGTAGAGGAGATGTAAAATGAATCCCTCTGGTCCCTAGAAGGTCGCTAGTATCATGTTTTTCCTAGGTCTGAGGTAGAGGAGATGTAAATGAATCCCTCTTGTCCCTAGAAGGTCGCTAGTATCATGTTTTTCCTAGGTCTGAGGTAGAGGAGATGTCAAATTAATCCCTCTGGTCCCTAGAAGGTCTGAGGTAGAGGAGATGTAAAATGAATCCCTCTGGTCCCTAGAAGGTCGCTAGTATCATGTTTTACCTAGGTCTGAGGTAGAGGAGATGTAAAATGAATCCCTCTGGTCCCTAGAAGGTCTGAGGTAGAGGAGATGTAAAATGAATCCCCTCTGGTCCCTAGAAGGTCGCTAGTATGACGTTTTTCCCTCTCTCGTACTCCCGCGTTCCAGCTGTTGATCTGTAAACTGGAGAAGAACAAGACGATGAAGGCAGGAGACAAGGCGGTGATCATGACAACGCTGGGAACGCTGACCAAGAGTATTACCAAACTACAGCAAGAGATTAAAGGACTCTCGAACCCTTCGGGAGTACGGGGGGCGCCCAAGAGCAAGGCTCAGGTACACACACACACACACACACACACACTATACCTCAATCATCATGACTCATGACTGTCAGGTAGAGGGGGGGGGGGGCAGCTCTCAAACAGCCTATAGATAATCTGTCAGGTAGAGAGGGGGGGGGGGGGGGGGCAGCTCTCAAACAGCCTATAGATAATCTGTCAGGTAGAGAGGGGGGGGGGGGGGGGCAGCTCTCAAACAGCCTATAGATAATCTGTCAGGTAGAGAGGGGGGGGGGGCAGCTCTCAAACAGCCTATAGATAATCTGTCAGGTAGAGAGGGGGGGGGGGGGGGGGGCAGCTCTCAAACAGCCTATAGATAATCTGTCAGGTAGAGAGAGGGGGGGGGGGGGGCAGCTCTCAAACAGCCTATAGATAATCTGTCAGGTAGAGAGGGGGGGGGGGGCAGCTCTCAAACAGCCTATAGATAATCTGTCAGGTAGAGAGGGGGGGGGGCAGCTCTCAAACAGCCTATAGATAATCTGTCAGGTAGAGAGGGGGGGGGGGGGGCAGCTCTCAAACAGCCTATAGATAATCTGTCAGGTAGAGAGGGGGGGGGGGGGGGGGCAGCTCTCAAGCAGCCTATAGATAATCTGTCAGGTAGAGAGGGGGGGGGGGCAGCTCTCAAACAGCCTATAGATAATCTGTCAGGTAGAGAGAGAGGGGGGGGCAGCTCTCAAACAGCCTATAGATAATCTGTCAGGTAGAGAGAGAGGGGGGGGGGGCAACTCTCAAACAGCCTATAGATAATCTGTCAGGTAGAGAGGGGGGGGGGGGGCAGCTCTCAAACAGCCTATAGATAATCTGTCAGGTAGAGAGAGAGGGGGGGGGGGGGGCAACTCTCAAACAGCCTATAGATAATCTGTCAGGTAGAGAGGGGGGGGGGGGCAGCTCTCAAACAGCCTATAGATAATCTGTCAGGTAGAGAGGGGGGGGGGGGGGGCAGCTCTCAAACAGCCTATAGATAATCTGTCAGGTAGAGAGGGGGGGGGGGGCAGCTCTCAAACAGCCTATAGATAATCTGTCAGGTAGAGAGAGAGGGGGGGGCAGCTCTCAAACAGCCTATAGATAATCTGTCAGGTAGAGAGAGAGGGGGGGGGGGGCAACTCTCAAACAGCCTATAGATAATCTGTCAGGTAGAGAGGGGGGGGGGGGGGGCAGCTCTCAAACAGCCTATAGATAATCTGTCAGGTAGAGAGAGAGGGGGGGGGGGGGGCAACTCTCAAACAGCCTATAGATAATCTGTCAGGTAGAGAGGGGGGGGGGGGCAGCTCTCAAACAGCCTATAGATAATCTGTCAGGTAGAGGGGGGGGCAGCTCTCAAACAGCCTATAGATAATCTGTCAGGTAGAGAGGGGGGGGGGGGGCAGCTCTCAAACAGCCTACAGATAATCTGTCAGGTAGAGAGGGGGGGGGGGGGGGGGCAGCTCTCAAACAGCCTATAGATAATCTGTCAGGTAGAGAGAGAGGGGGGGGCAGCTCTCAAACAGCCTATAGATAATCTGTCAGGTAGAGAGAGAGGGGGGGGGGGGGGGCAGCTCTCAAACAGCCTATAGATAATCTGTCAGGTAGAGAGGGGGGGGGGGGGCAGCTCTCAAACAGCCTATAGATAATCTGTCAGGTAGAGAAGGGGGGGGGGGGGGGCAGCTCTCAAACAGCCTATAGATAATCTGTCAGGTAGAGAGAGGGGGGGGGGCAGCTCTCAAACAGCCTATAGATAATCTGTCAGGTAGAGAGGGGGGGGGGGGGGGGGGGCAGCTCTCAAACAGCCTATAGATAATCTGTCAGGTAGAGAGGGGGGGGGGGCAGCTCTCAAACAGCCTATAGATAATCTGTCAGGTAGAGAGGGGGGGGGGGGCAGCTCTCAAACAGCCTATAGATAATCTGTCAGGTAGAGAGGGGGGGGCAGCTCTCAAACAGCCTATAGATAATCTGTCAGGTAGAGAGGGGGGGGGGGCAGCTCTCAAACAGCCTATAGATAATCTGTCAGGTAGAGAGAGAGGGGGGGGCAGCTCTCAAACAGCCTATAGATAATCTGTCAGGTAGAGAGGGGGGGGGGCAGCTCTCAAACAGCCTATAGATAATCTGTCAGGTAGAGAGGGGGGGGGGGGGGCAGCTCTCAAACAGCCTATAGATAATCTGTCAGGTAGAGAGGGGGGGGGGGGGGGGCAGCTCTCAAACAGCCTATAGATAATCTGTCAGGTAGAGAGGGGGGGGGGGCAGCTCTCAAACAGCCTATAGATAATCTGTCAGGTAGAGAGAGAGGGGGGGGCAGCTCTCAAACAGCCTATAGATAATCTGTCAGGTAGAGAGAGAGGGGGGGGGGGGCAACTCTCAAACAGCCTATAGATAATCTGTCAGGTAGAGAGGGGGGGGGGGGGCAGCTCTCAAACAGCCTATAGATAATCTGTCAGGTAGAGAGAGAGGGGGGGGGGGGGGGCAACTCTCAAACAGCCTATAGATAATCTGTCAGGTAGAGAGGGGGGGGGGGGGCAGCTCTCAAACAGCCTATAGATAATCTGTCAGGTAGAGAGGGGGGGGGGGGGGGCAGCTCTCAAACAGCCTATAGATAATCTGTCAGGTAGAGAGGGGGGGGGGGGCAGCTCTCAAACAGCCTATAGATAATCTGTCAGGTAGAGAGAGAGGGGGGGGCAGCTCTCAAACAGCCTATAGATAATCTGTCAGGTAGAGAGAGAGGGGGGGGGGGGCAACTCTCAAACAGCCTATAGATAATCTGTCAGGTAGAGAGGGGGGGGGGGGGGGCAGCTCTCAAACAGCCTATAGATAATCTGTCAGGTAGAGAGAGAGAGGGGGGGGGGGCAACTCTCAAACAGCCTATAGATAATCTGTCAGGTAGAGAGGGGGGGGGGGGCAGCTCTCAAACAGCCTATAGATAATCTGTCAGGTAGAGGGGGGGGCAGCTCTCAAACAGCCTATAGATAATCTGTCAGGTAGAGAGGGGGGGGGGGGGCAGCTCTCAAACAGCCTACAGATAATCTGTCAGGTAGAGAGAGAGAGGGGGGCAGCTCTCAAACAGCCTATAGATAATCTGTCAGGTAGAGAGGGGGGGGGGGGGGGGCAGCTCTCAAACAGCCTATAGATAATCTGTCAGGTAGAGAGAGAGGGGGGGGCAGCTCTCAAACAGCCTATAGATAATCTGTCAGGTAGAGAGAGAGGGGGGGGGGGGGGCAGCTCTCAAACAGCCTATAGATAATCTGTCAGGTAGAGAGGGGGGGGGGGGGCAGCTCTCAAACAGCCTATAGATAATCTGTCAGGTAGAGAAGGGGGGGGGGGGGGGCAGCTCTCAAACAGCCTATAGATAATCTGTCAGGTAGAGAGGGGGGGGGGGGGGGGGGGGCAGCTCTCAAACAGCCTATAGATAATCTGTCAGGTAGAGAGGGGGGGGGGCAGCTCTCAAACAGCCTATAGATAATCTGTCAGGTAGAGAGGGGGGGGGGGGGCAGCTCTCAAACAGCCTATAGATAATCTGTCAGGTAGAGAGGGGGGGGCAGCTCTCAAACAGCCTATAGATAATCTGTCAGGTAGAGAGGGGGGGGGGGGCAGCTCTCAAACAGCCTATAGATAATCTGTCAGGTAGAGAGAGAGGGGGGGGGGGCAGCTCTCAAACAGCCTATAGATAATCTGTCAGGTAGAGAGGGGGGGGGGGGACAGCTCTCAAACAGCCTATAGATAATCTGTCAGGTAGAGAGGGGGGGGGGGGACAGCTCTCAAACAGCCTATAGATAATCTGTCAGGTAGAGGGGGGGGGGGGGGGACAGCTCTCAAACAGCCTATAGATAATCTGTCAGGTAGAGAGGGGGGGGGGGGACAGCTCTCAAACAGCCTATAGATAATCTGTCAGGTAGAGAGAGAGGGGGGGGCAGCTCTCAAACAGCCTATAGATAATCTGTCAGGTAGAGAGAGAGGGGGGGGGGGGGGGCAGCTCTCAAACAGCCTATAGATAATCTGTCAGGTAGAGAGGGGGGGGGGGCAGCTCTCAAACAGCCTATAGATAATCTGTCAGGTAGAGAGAGAGGGGGGGGGCAGCTCTCAAACAGCCTATAGATAATCTGTCAGGTAGAGAGAGGGGGGGGGGGCAGCTCTCAAACAGCCTATAGATAATCTGTCAGGTAGAGAGAGGGGGGGGGGGGCAGCTCTCAAACAGCCTATAGATAATCTGTCAGGTAGAGAGAAGGGGGGGGGGCAGCTCTCAAACAGCCTATAGATAATCTGTCAGGTAGAGAGAGAGAGGGGGGGGGGCAGCTCTCAAACAGCCTATAGATAATCTGTCAGGTAGAGAGGGGGGGGGGGCAGCTCTCAAACAGCCTATAGATAATCTGTCAGGTAGAGAGGGGGGGGGGGCAGCTCTCAAACAGCCTATAGATAATCTGTCAGGTAGAGAGGGGGGGGCAGCTCTCAAACAGCCTATAGATAATCTGTCAGGTAGAGAGGGGGGGGGGGGCAGCTCTCAAACAGCCTATAGATAATCTGTCAGGTAGAGAGAGAGGGGGGGGCAGCTCTCAAACAGCCTATAGATAATCTGTCAGGTAGAGAGAGAGGGGGGGGGGGGGCAGCTCTCAAACAGCCTATAGATAATCTGTCAGGTAGAGAGGGGGGGGGGGGCAGCTCTCAAACAGCCTATAGATAATCTGTCAGGTAGAGAGAGAGGGGGGGGGCAGCTCTCAAACAGCCTATAGATAATCTGTCAGGTAGAGAGGGGGGGGGGGGGAGGGCAGCTCTCAAACAGCCTATAGATAATCTGTCAGGTAGAGAGGGGGGGGGGGCAGCTCTCAAACAGCCTATAGATAATCTGTCAGGTAGAGAGGGGGGGGGGGGGGGGGCAGCTCTCAAACAGCCTATAGATAATCTGTCAGGTAGAGAGGGGGGGGGGGGCAGCTCTCAAACAGCCTATAGATAATCTGTCAGGTAGAGAGAGAGGGGGGGGGGCAGCTCTCAAACAGCCTATAGATAATCTGTCAGGTAGAGAGAGGGGGGGGGGGGGGCAGCTCTCAAACAGCCTATAGATAATCTGTCAGGTAGAGAGAGAGGGGGGGGGGCAGCTCTCAAACAGCCTATAGATAATCTGTCAGGTAGAGAGAGAGGGGGGGGGCAGCTCTCAAACAGCCTATAGATAATCTGTCAGGTAGAGAGAGAGGGGGGGGGGGGGGCAGCTCTCAAACAGCCTATAGATAATCTGTCAGGTAGAGAGAAGGGGGGGGGGGCAGCTCTCAAACAGCCTATAGATAATCTGTCAGGTAGAGAGAGAGAGGGGGGGGGGCAGCTCTCAAACAGCCTATAGATAATCTGTCAGGTAGAGAGAAGGGGGGGGGGGGCAGCTCTCAAACAGCCTATAGATAATCTGTCAGGTAGAGAGGGGGGGGGGGGCAGCTCTCAAACAGCCTATAGATAATCTGTCAGGTAGAGAGAGAGGGGGGGGCAGCTCTCAAACAGCCTATAGATAATCTGTCAGGTAGAGAGAGAGGGGGGGGGGGGGGGCAGCTCTCAAACAGCCTATAGATAATCTGTCAGGTAGAGAGAGGGGGGGGGCAGCTCTCAAACAGCCTATAGATAATCTGTCAGGTAGAGAGAGAGGGGGGGGGGGGGGCAGCTCTCAAACAGCCTATAGATAATCTGTCAGGTAGAGAGGGGGGGGGGGGGGGCAGCTCTCAAACAGCCTATAGATAATCTGTTAGGTAGAGAGGGGGGGGGGGGGCAGCTCTCAAACAGCCTATAGATAATCTGTCAGGTAGAGAGAGAGGGGGGGGGGGGGGCAGCTCTCAAACAGCCTATAGATAATCTGTCAGGTAGAGAGGGGGGGCAGCTCTCAAACAGCCTATAGATAATCTGTAAAGTAGAGAGGGGGGGGGGGCAGCTCTCAAACAGCCTATAGATAATCTGTCAAGTAGAGAGAGAGGGGGGGGGGGCAGCTCTCAAACAGCCTATAGATAATCTGTCAGGTAGAGAGAGAGGGGGGGGGGGCAGCTCTCAAACAGCCTATAGATAATCTGTCAGGTAGAGAGGGGGGGGGGGGCAGCTCTCAAACAGCCTATAGATAATCTGTAAGGAAGAGAGAGAGAGAGAGAGAGGGGGGGGGGGGGGGGCAGCTCTCAAACAGCCTATAGATAATCTGTCAGGTAGAGAGAGAGAGAGAGGGGGGGGGGGCAGCTCTCAAACAGCCTATAGATAATCTGTCAGGTAGAGAGGGGGGGGGGGGGGGGGGACAGCTCTCAAACAGCCTATAGATAATCTGTCAGGTAGAGAGGGGGGGGGGGGGGCAGCTCTCAAACAGCCTATAGATAATCTGTCAGGTAGAGAGAGAGAGGGGGGGGGGGCAGCTCTCAAACAGCCTATAGATAATCTGTCAGGTAGAGGGGGGGGCAGCTCTCAAACAGCCTATAGATAATCTGTAAGGAAGAGAGAGAGAGAGAGAGAGGGGGGGGGGGGGCAGCTCTCAAACAGCCTATAGATAATCTGTCAGG
This sequence comes from Oncorhynchus mykiss, assembly GCF_057628025.1. NCBI lineage: Eukaryota > Metazoa > Chordata > Actinopteri > Salmoniformes > Salmonidae > Oncorhynchus > Oncorhynchus mykiss. The sequence goes on along the minus strand of NC_143039.1, from coordinate 639,075 downwards.
TAGAGAGAGAGAGAGAGGGGGGGGGGGGGCAGCTCTCAAACAGCCTATAGATAATCTGTAAGGAAGAGAGAGAGAGAGGGGGGGGGGGGGGCAGCTCTCAAACAGCCTATAGATAATCTGTCAGGTAGAGAGAGAGAGAGAGGGGGGGGGGCAGCTCTCAAACAGCCTATAGATAATCTGTCAGGTAGAGAGAGAGGGAGAGGGGGGGGGGGCAGCTCTCAAACAGCCTATAGATAATCTGTCAGGTAGAGAGAGAGAGAGAGGGGGGGGGGGGGCAGCTCTCAAACAGCCTATAGATAATCTGTCAGGTAGAGAGAAGGGGGGGGGGCAGCTCTCAAACAGCCTATAGATAATCTGTCAGGTAGAGAGAGAGAGGGGGGCAGCTCTCAAACAGCCTATAGATAATCTGTCAGGTAGAGAGAGAGGGGGGGGGGGGGGGCAGCTCTCAAACAGCCTATAGATAATCTGTCAGGTAGAGAGAGAGGGGGGGGGGGGCAGCTCTCAAACAGCCTATAGATAATCTGTCAGGTAGAGAGGGGGGGGGGGGGCAGCTCTCAAACAGCCTATAGATAATCTGTCAGGTAGAGAGAGAGGGGGGGGGGGCAGCTCTCAAACAGCCTATAGATAATCTGTCAGGTAGAGAGAGAGGGGGGGGGGCAGCTCTCAAACAGCCTATAGATAATCTGTCAGGTAGAGAGGGGGGGGGGGGCAGCTCTCAAACAGCCTATAGATAATCTGTCAGGTAGAGAGAGAGAGGGGGGGGGGCAGCTCTCAAACAGCCTATAGATAATCTGTCAGGTAGAGGGGGGGGCAGCTCTCAAACAGCCTATAGATAATCTGTAAGGAAGAGAGAGAGAGAGAGAGAGAGGGGGGGGGGGGGGCAGCTCTCAAACAGCCTATAGATAATCTGTCAGGTAGAGAGAGAGAGAGAGGGGGGGGGGGCAGCTCTCAAACAGCCTATAGATAATCTGTCAGGTAGAGAGGGGGGGGGGGGGGGCAGCTCTCAAACAGCCTATAGATAATCTGTCAGGTAGAGAGGGGGGGGGGGGCAGCTCTCAAACAGCCTATAGATAATCTGTCAGGTAGAGAGAGAGAGGGGGGGGGGCAGCTCTCAAACAGCCTATAGATAATCTGTCAGGTAGAGGGGGGGGCAGCTCTCAAACAGCCTATAGATAATCTGTAAGGAAGAGAGAGAGAGAGAGAGAGGGGGGGGGGGCAGCTCTCAAACAGCCTATAGATAATCTGTCAGGTAGAGAGAGAGAGAGAGGGGGGGGGGGGGGCAGCTCTCAAACAGCCTATAGATAATCTGTAAGGAAGAGAGAGAGAGAGGGGGGGGGGGGGCAGCTCTCAAACAGCCTATAGATAATCTGTCAGGTAGAGAGAGAGAGAGAGGGGGGGGGGCAGCTCTCAAACAGCCTATAGATAATCTGTCAGGTAGAGAGAGAGGGAGAGGGGGGGGGGGGCAGCTCTCAAACAGCCTATAGATAATCTGTCAGGTAGAGAGAGAGAGAGAGGGGGGGGGGGGCAGCTCTCAAACAGCCTATAGATAATCTGTCAGGTAGAGAGAAGGGGGGGGGGCAGCTCTCAAACAGCCTATAGATAATCTGTCAGGTAGAGAGGGGGGGGGGGGGCAGCTCTCAAACAGCCTATAGATAATCTGTCAGGTAGAGAGAGAGAGGGGGGCAGCTCTCAAACAGCCTATAGATAATCTGTCAGGTAGAGAGAGAGGGGGGGGGGGGGGCAGCTCTCAAACAGCCTATAGATAATCTGTCAGGTAGAGAGAGAGGGGGGGGGGGGCAGCTCTCAAACAGCCTATAGATAATCTGTCAGGTAGAGAGGGGGGGGGGGGGGCAGCTCTCAAACAGCCTATAGATAATCTGTCAGGTAGAGAGAGAGGGGGGGGGGGCAGCTCTCAAACAGCCTATAGATAATCTGTCAGGTAGAGAGAGAGGGGGGGGGGGCAGCTCTCAAACAGCCTATAGATAATCTGTCAGGTAGAGAGAGAGGGGGGGGGGGCAGCTCTCAAACAGCCTATAGATAATCTGTCAGGTAGAGAGAGAGGGGGGGGGGGCAGCTCTCAAACAGCCTATAGATAATCTGTCAGGTAGAGGGGGGGGGGGGGGGGCAGCTCTCAAACAGCCTATAGATAATCTGTCAGGTAGAGAGAGAGAGGGGGGGGGGCAGCTCTCAAACAGCCTATAGATAATCTGTCAGGTAGAGAGAGGGGGGGGGGGGGCAGCTCTCAAACAGCCTATAGATAATCTGTCAGGTAGAGAGAGAGAGAGGGGGGGCAGCTCTCAAACAGCCTAGGTTATAACAGGTAGACATAGACTACTCTGGATCCTGGTTATAACAGGTGGACATAGACTACTCTGGATCCTGGTTATAGCAGGAGGACATAGACTGCTCTGGATCCTGGTTATAACAGGTGGACATAGACTACTCTGGATCCTGGTTATAACAGGTGGACATAGACTACTCTGGATCCTGGTCATAACAGGTGGACATAGACTACTCTGGATCCTGGTTATAACAGGTGGACATAGACTACTCTGGATCCTGGTTATAACAGGTGGACATAGACTACTCTGGATCCTGGTTATAGCAGGTGGACATAGACTGCTCTGGATCCTGGTTATAACAGGTGGACATAGACTACTCTGGATCCTGGTTATAGCAGGTGGACACAGACTACTCTGGATCCTGGTTATAACAGGTGAACATAGACTACTCTGGATCCTGGTTATAGCAGGTGGACATAGACTACTCTGGATCCTGGTTATAACAGGTGGACATAGACTACTCTGGATCCTGGTTATAACAGGTGGACATAGACTACTCTGGATCCTGGTTATAACAGGTGGACATAGACTACTCTGGATCCTGGTTATAGCAGGTGGACATAGACTACTCTGGATCCTGGTTATAACAGGTGGACATAGACTACTCTGGATCCTGGTTATAACAGGTGGACATAGACTACTCTGGATCCTGGTTATAACAGGTGGACATAGACTACTCTGGATCCTGGTTAGGACGGACATGTAATAAGCACACAGAAAATATGCCAATTTAGAAGAGAAGTCTGAAATGTTTTCTCCTGTCTCCTGTCTGTCTGTCTACTGTCTGTCTGTCTCCTGTTTGTCTCTGTCTCCTGTCTCTCTCTCCTGTCTCCTGTCTGTCTCTCTCCTGTCTCCTGTCTGTCTCTCTCTCTCCTGTCTATCTGTCTCCTGTCTGTCTCCCTGTCTCCTCTCTCCTGTCTGTCTCCTGTGTCTGTCTCCTCTCTCCTGTCTCTGTCTCCTCTCTCCTGTCTCTCTGTCTCCTGTCTGTCTCCTCTCTCCTGTCTCTCTCTCTCCTGTCTTCCTGTCTGTCTCTCTCCTGTCTCCTGTCTGTCTCTCTCCTGTCTCCCTGTCTCTGTCTCCTGTCTGTCTCCCTGTCTCCTCTCTCCTGTCTGTCTGTATGTCTGTCTCTCTGTCTCCTGTGTCTGTCTGTCTCCTGTCTCCTCTCTCCTGTCTGTCTCCTGTCTGTCTCCTGTCGCCTCTCTCCTGTCTCCCCTTCTGTCTCCCTGTCTCCTGTCTGTCTCCTGTCTGTCTCCTGTCTCCTCTCTCCTGTCTCTCTCCTGTCTGTCTCTCTCCTGTCTCCGTCTCCTCTCTGTCTCCCTGTCTCTTCTCTCCTGTCTGTCTGTATGTCTGTCTCCTGTGTCTGTCTGTCTCCTGTCTCCCTGTCTCCTCTCTCCTGTCTGTCTCCTGTCTGTCTTCTTTCGCCTCTCTCCTGTCTCTCTCTCTCTCCTGTCTCTCCTGTCTTCCTGTCTGTCTCCCTGTCTCCTCTCTCCTGTCTGTCTGTCTCCTGTCTGTCTGTCTGTAGGCTCAGAAGGAGTTGCTGGACACAGAACTGGACCTGTATAAGAAGACCCAGTCTGGAGAAGATACCGTTCAGCTGAAGATCAGATACACACAACTACAGTTAGAGGTAGGGGTCACCTGGAGGTCAGATACAACTACAGTTAGAGGTAGGGGTCAACTGGAGGTCAGATATACACAACTACAGTTAGAGGTAGGGGTCAACTGGAGGTCAGATAAAACTACAGTTAGAGGTAGGGGTCAACTGGAGGTCAGATATACACAACTACAGTTAGAGGTAGGGGTCAACTGGAGGTCAGATATACACAACTACAGTTAGAGGTAGGGGTCAACTGGAGGTCAGATATACACAACTACAGTTAGAGGTAGGGGTCAACTGGAGGTCTGATACACACAACTACAGTTCGAGGTTGTGGTTCAACTGAAGGTCAGATTTGAGCCCTACATCTAACTAGTTGTCTGATTGATACATTTATTTCTGGCGCTCTCTGTTCAACCACCAACCTCTGTTCAACCAGGGGGTGCTGTCATGCTGTCAGATGTGTTTCATCTTTATATTTACTGTCTGTTGTCTCTCTGTTCAACCACCAGGGGGTGCTGTCATGCTGTCAGATGTGTTTCATCTTTATATTTACTGTCTGTTGTCTCTCTGTTCAACCACCAGGGGGTGCTGTCATGCTGTCAGATGTGTTTCATCTTTATATTTACTGTCTGTTGTCTCTCTGTTCAACCACCAGGGGGTGCTGTCATGCTGTCAGATGTGTTTCATCTTTATATTTACTGTCTGTTGTCTCTCTGTTCAACCACCAGGGGGTGCTGTCACACTGTCAGATGTGTTTCTGCTGTGTTTCATCTTTATAGATCGTCTCTTCTAGATTGCATTGTGTGTGTTGAGGTAACGTTGATCATCCTGTCGTTGTCCGCCTTCCTCTCCAGGCAGCTAAGAGGGGGATCCTGGCTCCAGGGCGGGGCAGAGGGGCCCATGCTCGAGGCCGTGGGGGCCTGAGAGGCAGGGGGAGGGGAAGGGGTTGCCGGGGGAGGGGTCTCCCTGTCCACTCTACAGTAGACCACAGACCCAGAGCCCTGGAGATCTCTGGCTTTACTGAGACGGACCTCCAGGACCTACTGCCACACTTTGCTGTGAGTTGAGCTTCTTCAACTGGTTTTAAATGAACCCGGTCTGGTTTTAAACTAGTTTTAATGAACCCAGTCTGGTTTTAATGAACCCAGTCTGGTTTTAATGAACCCAGTCTGGTTTTAAACTGGTTTTAATGAACCCTGTCCTGGTTTTAAACTCGTTTTAATGAACCCTGTCCTGGTTTTAAACTCGTTTTAATGAACCCTGTCCTGGTTTTAAACTCGTTTTAATGAACCCTGTCCTGGTTTTAAACTCGTTTTAATGAACCCTGTCCTGGTTTTAAACTCGTTTTAATGAACCCTGTCCTGGTTTTAAACTCGTTTTAATGAACCCTGTCCTGGTTTTAAACTCGTTTTAATGAACCCTGTCCTGGTTTTAAACTCGTTTTAATGAACCCTGTCCTGGTGTTAAACTTGTTTAAATGAACCCTGTCCGGTTTTACACTAGTTTTAATGAACCCAGTCTGGTTTTAAACTCGTTTTAATGAACCCAGTCTGGTTTTAAACTCGTTTTAATGAACCCAGTCTGGTTTTAAACTCGTTTTAATGAACCCAGTCTGGTTTTAAACTCGTTTTAATGAACCCAGTCTGGTTTTAAACTCGTTTTAATGAACCCAGTCTGGTTTTAAACTGGTTTTAATGAACCCAGTCTGGTTTTAAACTGGTTTTAATGAACCCAGTCTGGTTTTAAACTGGTTTTAATGAACCCAGTCTGGTTTTAAACTCGTTTTAATGAACCCAGTCTGGTTTAAACTGGTTTTAATGAACCCAGTCTGGTTTTAAACTGGTTTTAATGAACCCAGTCTGGTTTTAAACTGGTTTTAATGAACCCAGTCTGGTTTTAAACTAGTTTTAATGAACCCTGTCCTGGTTTATATGAATTACATTTGGAATGTTTGTTGGAGGGCTTTATGTGATGTTTTTGGGGCGAAAAATTGAAAATAGCTGTTGAATTTTTGAAAACAAAATGGTCGCCAGCAGTGCTCTGACATCTGTTTGCCTGGGTGAAGGAATGAGTTCAGACTCTGGGACGAAGAGACCAGCGTGTTTTCACCTTACTCCCATCTTTCATCTTATTCCAGTCTTGTTGTTTTTCCCTTTTCTCAAGCAATTTGGAGAGTTGGAGGACTGTCAGATAGACGAGACATCCTGTCTGGCTGTTATCACCTACAGGAGCAGACCAGAGGCTGAACAGGTAAAACGCCTTTCAGCCTCGTGACTCAAACTGGATGTTTTGAACCCAGTGCTGCCACGCTTGGACAGTCATTCTCCACCTCGTTCTCTCATATGTCTTCCTCTCTTCCTGTTCCCCCCCTGTGTTCCCTCTATCCGTCCTCCGCCCTCCGGTAGGCTGCGCTACACAGTGTCCGTCTGAACGGCAGTGACCTGCGTCTGTCCTGGCATAAGCCTGCCGTCTCCCTGACCTCCCAGGAGCCTGATGAGCAGGAGACGGATCATGACGAGGTGAAGGTGGAATGTTGTTTTTCGCCAGTTGTGGACTACAATGTGTTGCTAATGGTTGGGGGAAGTGTTTTTCAGGATGAGTGTGTGTGTGTGTGTGTGTGTGGGCACAGCGCTTCACAGCTAAGGCTTTTCTCCAGCAGCAGACCACCCTGCATACCACTGCTGGCTTGCTTCTGAAGCTAAGCAGGGTTGGTCCTGGTTAGTTCCTGGATGGGAGACCAGATGCTGCTGGAAGTAATGTTGGAGGGCCAGTAGGAGGCACTCTTTCTTCTGGTCTAAAAAAATAACCCAATACCCCAGGGCAGTGATTGGGGACATTGCCCTGTGTAGGGTGCCGTCTTTCGGATGGGACGTTAAACGGGTGTCCTGACTCTCTGAGGTCATTAAAGTTCCCATGGCACTTACAGTAAGAGTAGGGGTGTTAACCCTGGTGTCCTGACTCTCTGAGGTCATTAAAGATGCCATGGCACTTATCGTAAGAGTAGGGGTGTTAACCCTGGTGTCCTGACTCTCTGAGGTCATTAAAGATCCCATGGCACTTATTGTCAGAGTAGAGGTGTTAACCCCGGTGTCCTGGCTAAATTCCCAATCTGGCCCTCAAACCATCACGGTCACCTAATCATCCCCAGCTTCCAATTGGCTCATTCATCCCCCTCCTCTCCCCTGTAACTATTCCCCAGGTCGTTGCTGTAAATGAGAACGTTTTCTCAGTCGGTTTACCTGGTCAAATAACGGATAAATTAAAAAGGCCATAAGAATCCAATGAAAATGAGACGATGGGAGGCAAAAAAAATATGTTTTGTCTCTTTATTAGCCCGAGGCCTCGGGATCTTCCTCTGCTCTGTCGCTCGTTTACGTTCTTCAGTCTGAGACTGCCGTCGTTCGCTACGTTCTTCAGTCTGAGACTGCCGTCGCAGAAGTCCTTTTGTGGTGACGAGGGACAGGAGAAGTCATCCGTCGATATGAAGTCCTCCGTCGATATGAAGTCCTCCGTCGATATGAAGTCCTCCGTCGATATGAAGTCCTCCGTCGATATGAAGTCCTCCGTCGATATGAAGTCCTCCGTCGATATGAAGTCATCCGTCGATATGAACCGTCTCCAAAACAGATCAGATCAAAGCCAGATGTGCTTTACCCCAACGTGTTGTTCTGGCTCTGTCCAAAGCCATTAGTTTCTGGACCAATCAGACAGTCCCCAACGTGTTGTTCTGGCTCTGTCCCAAGCCATTAGTTTCTGGACCAATCAGACAGTCCCCAACGTGTTGTTCTGGCTCTGTGCCAACCCATTAGTTTCTGGACCAATCAGACAGTCCCCAACGTGTTGTTCTGGCTCTGTCCCAACCCATTAGTTTCTGGACCAATCAGACAGTCCCCAACGTGTTGTTCTGGCTCTGTCCCAAGCCATTAGTTTCTGGACCAATCAGACAGTCCCCAACGTGTTGTTCTGGCTCTGTCCCAACCCATTAGTTTCTGGACCAATCAGACAGTCCCCAACGTGTTGTTCTGGCTCTGTCCCAACCCATTAGTTTCTGGACCAATCAGACAGTCCCCAACGTGTTGTTCTGGCTCTGTCCCAACCCATTAGTTTCTGGACCAATCAGACGGTCCCCAACGTGTTGTTCTGGCTCTGTGCCAACCCATTAGTTTCTGGACCAATCAGACGGTCCCCAACGTGTTGTTCTGGCTCTGTCCCAAGCCATTAGTTTCTGGACCAATCAGACAGTCCCCAGCGTGTTGTTCTGGCTCTGTCCCAACCCATTAGTTTCTGGACCAATCAGACAGTCCCCAACGTGTTGTTCTGGCTCTGTGCCAACCCATTAGTTTCTGGACCAATCAGACAGTCCCCAACGTGTTGTTCTGGCTCTGTCCCGACCCATTAGTTTCTGGACCAATCAGACAGTCCCCAACGTGTTGTTCTGGCTCTGTCCCAACCCATTAGTTTCTGGACCAATCAGACAGTCCCCAACGTGTTGTTCTGGCTCTGTCCCAACCCATTAGTTTCTGGACCAATCAGACAGTCCCCAACGTGTTGGCTTTCCAGGGAAGGCTTGAGGAGCTACTCCGTTTCAGACTCATTGAGGAGAAGAGGGCAACAAGGTAGCATAACGGTTGAGAGCGTTTGATCAGTAAACCCGAACGGTTGCTGGTTCGAATCCCCCAGCCGACTAGGTGAAAAATCTCTGTGCCCTTAAGAGCAAGGCATTTAACCCTAATTTCTCCTGTTAGTCGCTCTGGATAAGAGTGTCTGCTAAATGACTCCAATGTGAAGATACTAATGTCCTGTGGGCGTAACATGTGGCCAGATCAAAGAGTTTAAGATGGCCAGAGATTATCTACTCTCTTGTTTTTCTTTCTTTATAAAAGTGTCGTCTTGTCTTGTCTTGTCTCTTTTTTTTGTAGTTCCAGGAAGAGTCGCTGATTGATGATGCGTTGCTCCAGGACGACGACGAGGAGGATGACGACAACGAACCCCGCCCCTGGCGCAGATGAAGACGGCCCCTGATTGGACGAAATGCTAACACAATTTTTTTTTTTTTTTTTTTTTTTTTTTTTTGCTTTGCAGTTTCTGATTGGCTGTTTTACTAGACGCATTTCACAATAGGTCAGAACCTAAACAGTTAATTCATTCTGTTGTGGCGATTCAGAAGATTACTAGACAAAGTCACGTGGGAGTTTCATGTAAATATAGTGGTTATTTTTCTTCCTGCTTTTAGTTTGTAAAAGTACTTTAACATGAAGATTGGTACAGTTTTTTTTAAATAATTATTTGCTTATTGGATTGAAATGAAAAATGATACTAGATTACTTTTAGGGGGAAAAAAACAACTGGCGTTGACTGATCAGATCAAATGAGGCCATAAAGAGCCGTTGTGTTGAAACGCCTGATGTTTATTGACGGTGAGAGTCGCAGAACGACGGGGGGGAAGAGTTTTTTTGACTGTGTGATATTAGATTTGTTTCTTGTGTAAATATTTTCTGTGTGGGTTTTAATGATTTGTATGACCGCTTTGCTTCGGGATTCTTTCTTGGATTTATTTTTGAAATGTCATTAAAACAATAAAATAAAGACTTTCAAATGGTCAAAAATAAAAATAAATCAGCTGGGGAAAAAAAAACCCTGCAGCTGTGATGAAACAAAACCAGCTGATAAAATAAAGACCATTAAAAAAATAAAATAAATGTTTCACAAAAAGAGCATATTTCCATGTGGTTTTCCATTTACCATTAAAACACAATGTGTTAAGGCAAGAACTATTTTCCATGTCCACACTTGGTGAGGCTCGGCGTCAGAAAGACGGTGTGGTATCTCCGTAACGGTAAGTTCTGTTTATCTCTTGGTGTGGTATCTCCATAATGGTAAGCTGTGTGGTTATCTCTTGGTGTGGTATCTCCATAATGGTAAGCTGTGTGGTTATCTCTTGGTGTGGTATCTCCGTAACGGTAAGTTCTGTTTCTCTTGGTGTGGTATCTCCATAATGGTAAGCTGTGTGGTTATTTCTTGGTGTGGTGTCTCCGTAACGGTAAGCTGTGTGGTTATCTCTTGGTGTGGTATCTGCGTAACGGTAAGCTGTGTGGTATCTCCGTAACGGTAAGCTGTGTGGTTATCTCTTGGTGTGGTATCTCCGTAACGGTAAGCTGTGTGGTTATCTCTTGGTGTGGTATCTCCGTAACGGTAAGCTGTGTGGTATCTCCGTAACGGTAAGCTGTGTGGTTATCTCTTGGTGTGGTATCTCCGTAACGGTAAGCTGTGTGGTTATCTCTTGGTGTGGTATCTGCGTAACGGTAAGCTGTGTGGTATCTCCGTAACGGTAAGCTGTGTGGTATCTCCGTAACGGTAAGCTGTGTGGTATCTCCGTAACGGTAAGTTCTGTTTCTCTTGGTGTGGTATCTCCGTAATGGTAAGTTCTGTTTCTCTTGGTGTGGTATCTCCGTAACGGTATGCTGTGTGGTATCTGTAACGGTAAGTTCTGTTTATCTCTTGGTGTGGTATCTCCGTAACGGTAGGTTCTGTTTCTCTTGGTGTGGTATCTCCTTAATGGTGAGCTGTGTGGTTCTCTTGGTGTGGTATCTCCGTAATGGTGAGCTGTGTGGTATCTCCGTAACGGTAGGTTCTGTTTCTCTTGGTGTGGTATCTCCTTAATGGTGAGCTGTGTGGTAATCTCTTGGTGTGGTATCTCATAACGGTAAGCTGTGTGGTTAACTCTTGGTGTGGTATCTCCATAATGATAAACTGTGTGTTAATCTCTTGGTGTGGTATCTCTGTAACGGTGAGCTTTGTGGTATCTCCATAATGGTGAGCTGTGTGGTATCTCCATAATGGTGAGCTGTGTGGTATCTCCATAATGGTGAGCTGTGTGATATCTCCGTAACAGTAAACTGTGTGGTTATCTCTTGGTGTGGTATCTCCATAATGGTGAGCTGTGTGGTCATCTCTTGGTGTGGTATCTCCATAACGGTGAGCTTTGTGGTATCTCCGTAATGGTAAACTGTGTGGTATCTCCATAATGGTGAGTTGTGTGGTTATCTCTTGGTGTGGTATCTCCGTAACCACACAGCTCACCGTTATCTCTTGGTGTGGTATCTCCGTAACGGTGAGCTGTGTGGTATCTCCATAATGGTAAGCTGTGTGGTTATCTCTTGGTGTGGTAATGGTAAACTGTGTGGTTATCTCTTGGTGTGGTAATGGTAAACTGTGTGGTTATCTCTTGGTGTGGTAATGGTAAACTGTGTTGTTATCTCTTGGTGTGGTAATGGTAAACTGTGTGGTTATCTCTTGGTGTGGTAATGGTAAACTGTGTGGTTATCTCTTGGTGTGGTAATGGTAAACTGTGTGGTTATCTCTTGGTGTGGTAATGGTAAACTGTGTGGTTATCTCTTGGTGTGGTAATGGTAAACTGTGTGGTTATCTCTTGCTGTGTTGTAATCTCTTGCTGACCCAAGGTTACTACGTCTCCATCTGCTTTTGTAGGGTTGCATCCCAAGTGGCACCCTACTCCCTATATAGTGCACTACTAGGGAGTTTTTCCTAGCCACTGTGCTTAAACACCTGCATTGCTTGCTGTTTGGGGTTTTAGGCTGGGTTTCTGTACAGCACTTTGAGATATCAGCTGATGTAAGAAGGGCTTTATAAATACATTTGATTTGACTTGGGCTCTGGTCAAAAAATAGTGCACAATATTAGGGAATAGGGTGCCATTTGGGATGCACTATTCCCTGTCCTCACTACTCAGCCCTGATGTTATATACGTCTCAGTAGTTTGATGGTCATGGTTCGCTTTGGAGGGAATTAGACTTTTTCTGTTTTCACATTCTCTTAGATCTGGGACAACAGGACGTGATGTCTCTTAGATCTGGGACAACAGGACGTGATGTCTCTTAGATCTGGGACAACAGGACGTGATGTCTCTTAGATCTGGGACCAGAGGACAACAGGACGTGATGTCTCTTAGATCTGGGACCAGAGGACAACATGACGTGATGTCTCTTAGATCTGGGACCAGAGGACAACGGGACGTATTGTCTCTTAGATCTGGGACCAGAGGACAACGGGATGTGATGTCTCTTAGATCTGGGACCAGAGGACAACGGGACGTATTGTCTTAGATTTTGGACCAGAGGACAACGGGATGTGATGTCTCTTAGATCTGGGACAAGAGGACAACGGGACGTATTGTCTCTTAGATCTGGGACCAGAGGACAACGGGATGTGATGTCTCTTAGATCTGGGACCAGAGGACAACGGGATGTGATGTCTCTTAGATCTGGGACCAGAGGACAACGGGACGTATTGTCTCTTAGATCTGGGACCAGAGGACAACGGGACGTATTGTCTCTTAGATCTGGGACCAGAGGACAACGGGACGTATTGTCTTTTAGATCTGGGACCAGAGGACAACGGGATGTGATGTCTCTTAGATCTGGGACCAGAGGACAACGGGACGTATTGTCTTAGATTTTGGACCAGAGGACAACGGGATGTGATGTCTCTTAGATCTGGGACAAGAGGACAACGGGACGTATTGTCTCTTAGATCTGGGACCAGAGGACAACGGGATGTGATGTCTCTTAGATCTGGGACCAGAGGACAACGGGATGTGATGTCTCTTAGATCTGGGACCAGAGGACAACGGGACGTATTGTCTTAGATCTGGGACCAGAGGACAACGGGACGTATTGTCTCTTAGATCTGGGACCAGAGGACAACGGGACGTATTGTCTCTTAGATCTGGGACCAGAGGACAACGGGACGTATTGTCTTAGATCTGGGACCAGAGGACAACGGGACGTATTGTCTCTTAGATCTGGGACCAGAGGACAACGGGACGGGATGTCTCTTAGATCTGGGACAAGAGGACAACGGGACGTATTGTCTCTTAGATCTGGGACCAGAGGACAACGGGATGTGATGTCTCTTAGATCTGGGACCAGAGGACAACGGGATGTGATGTCTCTTAGATCTGGGACCAGAGGACAACGGGACGTATTGTCTTAGATCTGGGACCAGAGGACAACGGGACGTATTGTCTCTTAGATCTGGGACCAGAGGACAACGGGACGTATTGTCTCTTAGATCTGGGACCAGAGGACAACGGGACGTATTGTCTTAGATCTGGGACCAGAGGACAACGGGACGTATTGTCTCTTAGATCTGGGACCAGAGGACAACGGGACGGGATGTCTCTTAGATCTGGGACGAGAGGACAACGGGACGTGATCGGCAGGCAGCACACTTCCTCTCCTGATTTAACATTTAGGATTTAACTTTTTGAAATTGAATGACAAGATTTGTAATACATTTGTGGTCAGTTGTGTGTGTGTATATAAAACATGAATACATGGTCACTTCTGAATATCTGGGTCACTTCTGAATATCTGGGTCACTTCTGAATATCTGGGTCACTTCTGAATATCGGGGTCACTTCTGAATATCTGGGTCACTTCTGAATATCTGGGTCACTTCTGAATATCTGGGTCACTTCTCTGAGTAATGATTAGACCGTTTCAATGGAGGTCCTGTAGCACTTTTAATATGTCAAGGTTGTTGAGGCTGTTCTCCTGCCTGAACACCTACCTGTCCTGACCCATCTACACACCTACCTGTCCTGACCCATCTACACACCTACCTGTCCTGACCCATCTACACACCTACCTGTCCTGACCCATCTACACACCTACCTGTCCTGGCTGTTCTCCTACCTGTCCTGACCCATCTACACACCTACCTGTCCTGACCCATCTACACACCTACCTGTCCTGACCCATCTACACACCTGCCTGTCCTGACCCATCTACACACCTACCTGTCCTGGCCCATCTACACACCTACCTGTCCTGGCCCATCTACACACCTACCTGTCCTGACCCATCTACACACCTACCTGTCCTGGCTGTTCTCCTACCTGTCCTGACCCATCTACACACCTACCTGTCCTGACCCATCTACACACCTACCTGTCCTGACCCATCTACACACCTACCTGTCCTGACCCATCTACACACCTGCCTGTCCTGATCCATCTACACACCTACCTGTCCTGGCCCTTCTACACACCTGCCTGTCCTGGCCCATCTACACACCTACCTGTCCTGGCCCATCTACACACCTACCTGTCCTGACCCATCTACACACCTACCTGTCCTGGCTGTTCTCCTACCTGTCCTGACCCATCTACACTCCTACCTGTCCTGACCCATCTACACACCTACCTGTCCTGACCCATCTACACACCTACCTGTCCTGACCCATCTACACACCTACCTGTCCTGGCCCATCTACACACCTACCTGTCCTGACCCATCTACACCTCTACCTGTCCTGGCCCATCTACACACCTACCTGTCCTGGCCCATCTACACACCTACCTGTCCTGACCCATCTACACACCTACCTGTCCTGGCCCATCTACACACCTGCCTGTCCTGGCCCATCATCACACCTACCTGTCCTGGCCCATCATCACACCTACCTGTCCTGGCCCATCTATACACCTACCTGTCCTGACCCATCTACACACCTACCTGTCCTGGCCCATCTACACACCTACCTGTCCTGACCCATCTACACACCTACCTGTCCTGGCTGTTCTCCTACCTGTCCTGAATCATCTACACACCTACCTGTCCTGACCCATCTACACACCTACCTGTCCTGACCCATCTACACACCTACCTGTCCTGGCCCATCTACACACCTACCTGTCCTGACCCATCTACACACCTACCTGTCCTGGCTGTTCTCCTACCTGTCCTGACCCATCTACACACCTACCTGTCCTGACCCATTTACACACCTACCTGTCCTGGCCCATCTACACACCTGCCTGTCCTGGCCCATCTACACACCTACCTGTCCTGGCCCATCTACACACCTACCTGTCCTGGCTGTTCTCCTACCTGTCCTGACCCATCTACACACCTACCTGTCCTGACCCATTTACACACCTACCTGTCCTGGCCCATCTACACACCTGCCTGTCCTGGCCCATCTACACACCTGCCTGTCCTGGCCCATCTACACACCTGCCTGTCCTGGCCCATCTATACACCTACCTGTCCTGGCCCATCTACACACCTACCTGTCCTGGCCCATCTATACACCTACCTGTCCTGACCCATCTACACACCTACCTGTCCTGGCCCATCTACCTGTCCTGACCCATCTACCTGTCCTGAACCATCTACACACTTACCGGTCCTGACCCATCTACACACCTACCTGTCCTGGCCCATCTACCTGTCCTGACCCATCTACCTGTCCTGACCCATCTACCTGTCCTGAACCATCTACACACTTACCGGTCCTGACCCATCTACACACCTACCTGTCCTGGCCCATCTACCTGTCCTGACCCATCTACACACCTACCTGTCCTGGCCCATCTACCTGTCCTGACCCATCTACACACCTACCTGTCCTGGTCCACCTACCTGTCCTGGCTGTTCTCCTACCTGTCCTGACCCATCTACACACCTACCTGTCCTGGCCCATCTACACACCTACCTGGCCCATCTACACACCTACCTGTCCTGACCCATCTACACTCCTACCTGTCCTGACCCATCTACACACCTACCTGTCCTGACCCATCTACACACCTACCTGTCCTGACCCATCTACACACCTACCTGTCCTGGTCCACCTACCTGTCCTGGCTGTTCTCCTACCTGTCCTGACCCATCTACACACCTACCTGTCCTGGCCCATCTACACACCTACCTGGCCCATCTACACAACTACCTGTCCTGACCCATCTACACTCCTACCTGTCCTGACCCATCTACACACCTACCTGTCCTGGCCCATCTACACACCTACCTGGCCCATCTACACACCTACCTGTCCTGACCCATCTACACTCCTACCTGTCCTGACCCATCTACACACCTACCTGTCCTGACCCATCTACACACCTACCTGTCCTGGCCCATCTACACTCAACACCCCATAATGACAAAGTGAAAACATGTTTTTAGATGCCATTGTATTGGTTGTATTACAGAAATACAGTAATATCTCATTTACATAAGTTCTCACAGCCCGAGTCAATACTTTGTAGAAGCACCTTTTGGCGGTGATTCCAGCGGTGAGGCATTCTGGGTAAGATTCTAAGAGATTGTGGAACATTTTATTATTTTCAATCTTCAAGCTCTGTCAAATTGGTTGTTGATCATTGCTACTCAACTATTTTCAGGTCTGTATCAACTGAGTTAGGAAGGACGCCTGTATCAACTGAGTTAGGAAGGACGCCTGTATCAACTGAGTTAGGAAGGACGCCTGTATCAACTGAGTTAGGAAGGACCCCTGTATCTCTGTAGTGACTGGGTGTATTGATACACCATCCAAAGTGTAATGAATAACTTCACCGTGATCAAAGGGATATTCAATGTCTGCTTTTTACATTTTTACCCATCTACCAATAGGTACCATTCTTTGTGAGGATTGGAAAAACTCCCTGGTCTTTGTGGTTGAATCCGTGTTTGAAATTCACTGCTCGACTGAGGGACCTTACCGTTATCTGTATGTGTGTTGTACGGAGATGAGGTAGTCATTCAAAAATCGTGTTAAACACTTTTATTGAACACAGACTTGAGTCCATTAAACTTATTATGTGACTTGTTAAGCACATTTTTACTCCTGAACTTATTTAGGTTCCTTTCTGTAACAAAGGAGTTGAATACTCGACATTTCAGTTTTCATTTTTTTATTAAATTTATCAAAGAAACTGCTTCATATTTTATTTAACCTTTTTTGTTTAAATAGGCAAATTAATTAAGAACAAATTGTTATTTTACAATGACGCCCCAAACCCGGACGGCGCTGCGCCGCCCTATGGGACTCCCGATCACAGCCGGGTGTCACACAGCCCGTGATCGAACCCTGGGTCTGTAGTGACGCCTCTAGCGCCCGCGCCACGCATTAGCAAACACTTTGTGAAGGCGCTGTACCTGTCCTGTACACCTACCTGTCCTGTACACCTACCTGTCCTTCCGTGAAGGACCTGTAACGGGCTGCTTGTCCTGTACACCTACCTGTCCTGCTGTGAAGGAGCGTCCCACTCGACTGCTCCCAGCAGCCTCTGTCCCGTCTCATTTGCATAAGAGCGGACAAATAACCCAATCAGGGAGCAGAAGCCGTCTGATGATATTGCCTCTCCTCTCCGGTGCCTGTCATGGTCGCACGGATAATGATGAGAAATGACGTTTGCTCATGTACCTATTTTCTGTTAGCGTTTATCAGTTAGCCCTCTCTCTCTCTGTAGATTGTATTGTAACACCCGTCTGTCTCCCAGCGTGGCACCCTTAAACAGGCCCCCTCCCTCGCCATGGTCCACCTCCCTCTGAACCCTCATTTACCCCCTAAAGCTTTGCTCTCTCACACACACAGGAGATAAACTGCCCCGCCCTCCACTCTCTGTACCCCCTGGCCTCAGCCCAGTTCCCTCAGTCTAACATTCCAGTCCTGTAGGGTTCTAAAAGATCCGGTCCTGTGGGGTTCTAAAAGATCCAGTCCTGTGGGGTTCCTAAAAGATCCGGTCCTGTGGGGTTCCTAAAAGATCCGGTCCTGTGGGGTTCTAAAAGATCCAGTCCTGTAGGGTTCCTAAAAGATCCGGTCCTGTGGGGTTCCTAAAAGATCCGGTCCTGTGGGGTTCCTAAAAGATCCGGCCCTGTGGGGTTCCTAAAAGATCCGGTCCTGTGGGGTTCCTAAAAGATCCGGCCCTGTGGGGTTCCTAAAAGATCCGGTCCTGTGGGGTTCCTAAAAGATCCGGCCCTGTGGGGTTCCTAAAAGATCCGGCCCTGTGGGGTTCCTAAAAGATCCAGTCCTGTGGGGTTCTAAAAGATCCAGTCCTGTGGGGTTCCTAAAAGATCCGGTCCTGTGGGGTTCCTAAAAGATCCGGTCCTGTGGGGTTCCTAAAAGATCCGGTCCTGTGGGGTTCCTAAAAGATCCAGTCCTGTGGGGTTCCTAAAAGATCCAGTCCTGTGGGGTTCCTAAAAGATCCGGTCCTGTGGGGTTCCTAAAAGATCCGGTCCTGTGGGGTTCCTAAAAGATCCGGCCCTGTGGGGTTCCTAAAAGATCCGGTCCTGTGGGGTTCCTAAAAGATCCGGCCCTGTGGGGTTCCTAAAAGATCCGGTCCTGTGGGGTTCCTAAAAGATCCGGTCCTGTGGGGTTCCTAAAAGATCCGGTCCTGTGGGGTTCCTAAAAGATCCGGCCCTGTGGGGTTCCTAAAAGATCCGGTCCTGTGGGGTTCCTAAAAGATCCGGCCCTGTGGGGTTCCTAAAAGATCCGGCCCTGTGGGGTTCCTAAAAGATCCGGTCCTGTGGGGTTCCTAAAAGATCCGGTCCTGTGGGGTTCCTAAAAGATCCGGTCCTGTAGGGTTCCTAAAAGATCCGGTCCTGTGGGGTTCCTAAAAGATCCGGTCCTGTGGGGTTCCTAAAAGATCCGGTCCTGTGGGGTTCCTAAAAGATCCGGTCCTGTGGGGTTCCTAAAAGATCCGGTCCTGTGGGGTTCCTAAAAGATCCGGTCCTGTGGGGTTCTAAATATCCGGTCCTGTGGGGTTCCTAAAAGATCCGGTCCTGTGGGGTTCCTAAAAGATCCGGTCCTGTGGGGTTCCTAAAAGATCCGGTCCTGTGGGGTTCCTAAAAGATCCAGTCCTGTGGGGTTCCTAAAAGATCCAGTCCTGTGGGGTTCCTAAAAGATCCAGTCCTGTTGGGTTCCTAAAAGATCCGGTCCTGTGGGGTTCTAAAAGATCCGGTCCTGTGGGGTTCTAAAAGATCCGGTCCTGTGGGGTTCCTAAAAGATCCGGTCCTGTGGGGTTCCTAAAAGATCCGGTCCTGTGGGGTTCCTAAAAGATCCGGTCCTGTGGGGTTCCTAAAAGATCCGGTCCTGTGGGGTTCCTAAAAGATCCGGTCCTGTGGGGTTCTAAATGTCCACCATTGATCAGCCCTACAGCAGAGAATGGCTACTGTTACCATGGAGGAGCAGCCTCATTGGTCTACTGTTACCATGGAGGAGCAGCCTCATTGGTCATCTGTTACCATGGAGGAGCAGCCTCATTCAGACATGACAGAACTAGCAAAGCTACAGACCAGGGTCCTTATTCACAGAGCTACAGACCAGGGTCCTTATTCACAGAGCTACAGACCAGGGTCCTTATTCACAGAGCTACAGACCAGGGTCCTTATTCACAGAGCTACAGACCAGTGTCCTTATTCACAGAGCTACAGACCAGGGTCCTTATTCACAGAGCTACAGACCAGGGTCCTTATTCACAGAGCTACAGACCAGGGTCCTTATTCACAGATCTACAGACTAGGGTCCTTATTCACAGAGCTACAGACCAGGGTCCTTATTCACAGAGCTACAGACCATAGTCCTTATTCACAGAGCTACAGACCAGGGTCCTTATTCACAGAGCTACAGACCAGGGTCCTTATTCACAGAGCTACAGACCAGGGTCCTTATTCACAGAGCTACAGACCAGGGTCCTTATTCACAGATCTACAGACTAGGGTCCTTATTCACAAAGCTACAGACCACGGTCCTTATTCACAAAGCTACAGACCAGGGTCCTTATACACAGCTACAGACCAGGGTCCTTATCCACAGAGCTACAGACCAGGGTCCTTATTCACAGAGCTACAGACCAGGGTCCTTATTCACAGATCTACAGACTAGGGTCCTTATTCACAGAGCTACAGACCAGGGTCCTTATTCACAGAGCTACAGACCAGGGTCCTTATTCACAGAGCTACAGACCAGGGTCCTTATTCACAGATCTACAGACCAGGGTCCTTATTCACAGAGCTACAGACTAGGGTCCTTATTCACAAAGCTACAGACCAGGGTCCTTATTCACAGAGCTACAGACCAGGGTCCTTATTCACAGATCTACAGACCAGGGTCCTTATTCACAGATCTACAGACTAGGGTCCTTATTCACAGAGCTACAGACCAGGGTCCTTATTCACAGAGCTACAGACCAGGGTCCTTATTCACAGAGCTACAGACCAGGGTCCTTATTCACAGAGCTACAGACCAGGGTCCTTATTCACAGAGCTACAGACTAGGGTCCTTATTCACAAAGCTACAGACCAGGGTCCTTATTCACAGAGCTACAGACCAGGGTCCTTATTCACAGATCTGCAGACCAGGGTCCTTATTCACAGAGCTACAGACCAGGGTCCTTATTCACAGATCTACAGACTAGGGTCCTTATTCACAAAGCTACAGACCAGGGTCCTTATTCACAGATCTACAGACCAGGGTCCTTATACACAGCTACAGACCAGACACTGGGCTACAGATTCACATCAGGCATCACACTTTACACTGGGCTACAGAGTTACATCAGGCATCACACTTTACACTGGGCTACAGATTCACATCAGGCATCACACTTTACACTGGGCTACAGATTCACATCAGGCATCACACTTTACACTGGGCTACAGATTCACATCAGGCATCACACTTTACACTGGGCTACAGATTCACATCAGGCATCACACTTTACACTGGGCTACAGAGTCATATCAAGCATCTCACTTTACACTGGGCTACAGATTCACATCAGGCATCACACTTTACACTGGGCTACAGATTCACATCAGGCATCACACTTTACACTGGGCTACAGATTCACATCAGGCATCACACTTTACACTGGGCTACAGATTCACATCAGGCATCACACTTTACACTGGGCTACAGATTCACATCAGGCATCACACTTTACACTGGGCTATAGAGTCACATCAGGCATCACACTTTACAATGTATTTATTCACAGTCATTTGAATAACAGCATCACATTTCACAAGACTGGATTTTTTTTTTTTTGCATATCAATTAATGAATTGCATCTGTTTTGTAGAAAGAAGTCAAACCAACATATGGAAGCTCCCTTCCTCTGATGTCACGAGGAAGGAGACCCCCTCCTCCTCATCCTCCACCCTCCTGCCAGTTGTCAGGGAAACATAGCTGTTAATATTTGATGTGATCACGGGCCTCAATAAGCACATTTCAGCAGAGGCCCCGCACACACACACACACCACACACCACACACACACACACACAGCAGAGGCCCCGCAAGTTGAGCCAAA
The DNA here is from genome assembly GCF_057628025.1 of Oncorhynchus mykiss. Taxonomy (NCBI): domain Eukaryota; kingdom Metazoa; phylum Chordata; class Actinopteri; order Salmoniformes; family Salmonidae; genus Oncorhynchus; species Oncorhynchus mykiss. Next base: position 618,012 of record NC_143039.1, on the reverse strand, counting down.
ACATGATTAATTTAGTATTTATACCCCAGCATCCTTTAACAAGCAGAGCCCTGCACACACACACACACACACACACACACACACACACACACACACACACACACACACACACACACACACACACACAGCCTCTGCCCCGCAGCGCACACACACACACAGCCTCGGCCCCGCAGCGCACACACACACACAGCCTCGGCCCCGCAGCGCACACACACACACACACAGCCTCGGCCCCGCAGCGCGCGCACACACACACACACACAGCCTCAGCCCCGCAGCGCGCGCACACACACACACACACACACAGCCTCGGCCCCGCAGCGCGCACACACACACACACACACACACACACACACACACAGCCTCGGCCCCGCAGCGAGCACACACACACACACACATACACACACACACACAGCCTCGGCCCCGCAGCGCACACACACACACACACACACACACAGCCTCGGCCCCGCAGCGCACACACACACACACACATACACACAGCCTCGGCCCCGCAGCGCACACACACACACACACACACACACACAGCCTCGGCCCCGCAGCAGAGCAGACACAGTTTGAGACAGGAGTAGTGGCCCTAAATCATCAACGTTCCGCTGCCAGAATCATGCGAGGTCGGGGGGGACGACGACGACATGTTTTCACGTAATACAACAGTGTTTATAAGGAATTAGTGTCTGTGTGAGGATTAGTTTCCCTGTCAGCCCACCAGTCAACAGCAGGGTTATGAGAAACTGCTGTAATTGTTGAGCCAACGGAGCCAAAATGACCTCTTTTTTTTTTGGTTGTTGTCGTTGTGTGTCTTAATGGGGTTCAAAACTCTCCATCAATCTCTGCATGGAGGCTGACAGGAGGGTGTTTTACAAGGACCTGCTACTGGGTCTATTGGGTCCTGTTACTGGGAACAGGGAAACAACGTGAATAATTCACATCCCGTGTGTCCTGTCTCACTCTGACCCCCTGGTCGCCAGACCATAATGTCCTTCTGTCTGTCGCCGTGACGTCATCAGCTCCACCCACAGCCTCGTCATCAATTCTTCCATTGTGAATCCTTGACACCAGAATGACTTAAAGGGGGGGATCTGGGGTTTGTACATCCATGTTTGTTATTGTTTTGTTTGAATCGTAGATTGTCCTTTTTGAATAATGACATCGACAATGACGTATTAATTAGAGTGTTGGACTAGTAACCGGAAGGTTGCAAGTTCAAACCCCTGAGCTGACAAGGTACAAATCTGTCGTTCTGACCCTGAACAGGCAGTTAACCCACTGTTCCTAGACCAGTTAACCCACTGTTCCTAGACCAGTTAACCCACTGTTCCTAGACCAGTTAACCCCACTGTTCCTAGACCAGTTAACCCACCTGTTCCTAGACCAGTTAACCTACTGTTCCTAGACCAGTTAACCCCACTGTTCCTAGACCAGTTAACCCACTGTTCCTAGACCAGTTAACCCACCGTTCCTAGACCAGTTAACCCACTGTTCCTAGACCAGTTAACCCACCTATTCCTAGACCAGTTAACCTACTGTTCCTAGACCAGTTAACCCCACTGTTCCTAGACCAGTTAACCCACTGTTCCTAGACCAGTTAACCCACCGTTCCTAGACCAGTTAACCCACTGTTCCTAGACCAGTTAACCCACTGTTCCTATACCAGTTAACCCACTGTTCCTAGACCAGTTAACCCACTGTTCCTAGACCAGTTAACCCACTGTTCCTAGACCAGTTAACCCACTGTTCCTAGACCAGTTAACCCACTGTTCCTAGACCAGTTAACCCACTGTTCCTAGACCAGTTAACCCCACTGTTCCTAGACCAGTTAACCCACTGTTCCTAGGGCCGTCATTGTAAATAAGAATTTGTTCTTAACTGACTTGCCTCGTTAAATAAAGGTAAAATAAAATAAATTGACATAGGTGTTTTTTAAATTTCATCTTTATTTAACCAGGTAAGGTAGTTGAGAACAAGTTCTCGTTTACAACTGCGACCTGGCCAATATAAAGCAAAGCAGTTCGACACATACACCAACACAGTTACACATGGAATAAACAAACAAACAACAAAACACAGTAAACATGGAGTAAACAAACGTACAGTCAATAATACAGTAGAGAAAAAAGTAAACAAAAAGTCTGTAACGACGTCTACAGTTTGACGTTTTAGTTCTTGACATCGGGTTGGTTGTGAATTCTTTACTTAAATGAATATTACAACATGATTCACATTATGGAGGACAAACTATGACGTAATAGTTTGTCTGAACACTGGAGGGCGCTGTGGTTCATTCTACCCCGTTATGTCCCCCTGTTACTGACGGAGAGACGAGACAGCCAACAGACCTTACAGACCATCATGAATCTAATACAATGGATTTAAAAACTAGTTTTGATGAATGTTTCCCAGGCAGAAATGTCTGAGAGCGGCTTCAACTGGTGTGATCTGGAGAAACACGGAGGAACAACCCAGAGAGATGTGAAGCCTGTTCTCCTTGGTTTAAGCCCTTGGCTCCTACAGGAAGTCACTGTTTCCCTTGCAGCAGACATCACTCCCCCATTGTCTGTTATCTGTTGTCCATCTCTGTCTCTTCTACTGTCAGTCCATCTGTCTGGTGGCCAACTGGATAACAATACTGTTGCTGATCCTAGTTACAATGTTACAATACTGTTCCTAGTTACAATGTTACAATACTGTTTCTGTTCCTAGTTACAATGTTACAATACTGTTCCTGTTCCTAGTTACAATGTTACAATACTGTTCCTGGTTACAATGTTACAATACTGTTCCTGGTTACAATGTTACAATACTGTTCCTGTTCCTAGTTACAATGTTACAATACTGTTCCTGGTTACAATGTTACAATACTGTTCCTGTTCCTAGTTACAATGTTACAATACTGTTCCTAGTTACAATGTTACAATACTGTTCCTAGTTAATGTTACAATACTGTTCCTGATCCTAGTTACAATGTTACAATACTGTTCCTGTTCCTAGTTACAATGTTACAATACTGTTCCTAGTTACAATGTTACAATACTGTTCCTAGTTACAATGTTACAATACTGTTCCTAGTTAATGTTACAATACTGTTCCTGTTCCTAGTTACAATGTTACAATACTGTTCCTGGTTACAATGTTACAATACTGTTCCTGGTTACAATGTTACAATACTGTTCCTGGTTACAATGTTACAATACTGTTCCTGATCCTAGTTACAATGTTATAATACTGTTCCTAGTTACAATGTTACAATACTGTTTCTGTTCCTAGTTACAATGTTACAATACTGTTCCTGTTCCTAGTTACAATGTTACAATACTGTTCCTAGTTACAATGTTACAATACTGTTCCTGTTCCTAGTTACAATGTTACAATACTGTTCCTGATCCTAGTTATAATGTTACAATACTGTTCCTAGTTACAATGTTACAATACTGTTCCTAGTTACAATGTTACAATACTGTTTCTGTTCCTAGTTACAATGTTACAATACTGTTCCTAGTTACAATGTTACAATACTGTTCCTGTTCCTGGTTACAATGTTACAATACTGTTCCTAGTTACAATGTTACAATACTGTTCCTGGTTACAATGTTACAATGTTACAATACTGTTCCTAGTTACAATGTTACAATACTGTTCCTGTTTCTATTTACAATGTTACAATACTGTTCCTAGTTACAATGTTACAATACTGTTCCTGTTCCTGGTTACAATGTTACAATACTGTTCCTAGTTACAATGTTACAATACTGTTCCTAGTTACAATGTTACAATGTTACAATACTCAGTATCTTCCTCTCTCTCTCCATCCTTCAGTCTCTTCCTCTATCTCTCCAGCCATCTCTCTGTTCCTCTCTCTCTCCATCCACCTCTCTGTTCTCCATCAGTCTCTTCCTCTCTCTCTCCATCCACCTCTCTGTTCTCCATCAGTCTCTTCCTCTCTCTCTCCATCCATCTCTCTGTTCTCCATCAGTCTCTTCCTCTCTCTCTCCATCCATCTCTCTCTTCCTCTCTCTCCATCCATCTCTCTCTCTCCATCCATCTCTCTGTTCTCCTTCAGTCTCTTCCTCTCTCTCTCCATCCATCCCTCTCTTCCTCTCTCTCCATCCATCTCTCTGTTCTCCTTCAGTCTCTTCCTCTCTCTCCATCATCTCTCTGTTCTCCATCCCTCTCTTCCTTCTCTCTCCATCCATCTCTCTGTTCTCCATCAGTCTCTTCCTCTCTCTCTCCATCCATCTCTCTGTTCTCCATCAGTCTCTTCCTCTCTCTCTCCATCCATCTCTCTGTTCTCCTTCAGTCTCTTCCTCTCTCTCTCCATCCATCTCTGTGTTCTCCTTCAGTCTCTTCCTCTCTCTCCATCCATCCCTCTCTTCCTCTCTCTCTCCCTCCATCCCTCTCTTCCTCTCTCTCCATCATCCCTCTCTTCCTCTCTCTCTCCATCCATCCCTCTCTTCCTCTCTCTCCATCCATCCCTCTCTTCATCTCTCTCCATCCATCTTTCTCCATCCATCCCTCTCTTCCTCTCTCTCTCCATCCATCTCTCTGTTCTCCTTCAGTCTCTTCCTCTCTCTCTCCATCCATCCATCTGTTCTCCATCAGTCTCTTCCTCTCTCTCTCCATCCATCTCTCTGTTCTCCATCAGTCTCTTCCTCTCTCTCTCCATCCATCTCTCTGTTCTCCTTCAGTCTCTTCCTCTCTCTCCATCCATCTCTCTCTCTCCATCCATCTCTCTGTTCTCCATCAGTCTCTTCCTCTCTCTCTCCATCCATCTCTCTGTTCTCCATCAGTCTCTTCCTCTCTCTCTCCATCCATCTCTCTGTTCTCCATCAGTCTCTTCCTCTCTGTCTCCATCCATCTCTCTGTTCTCCATCAGTCTCTTCCTCTCTGTCTCCATCCATCTCTCTGTTCTCCATCAGTCTCTTCCTCTCTCTCTCCATCCACCACTCTCTTCCTCTCTCTCCATCCTTCTCTCTCTTCTCCTCTCTCCATCCATCCCTCTGCCCTATGGCCTTCCAACACTGCTACTATACCTAGCTAAACAAATCACAATGCAATAACTAAATACTAATACTAATTACTGGACACTACTCACCTAATCTCTCTCTGTCTCCCTCTCTCTCTCTCTCTCTCTCTCTCTCTCTCTCTCTCTCTCTCTCTCTCTCTCTGTCTCTCTCTGTCTCTCTCTGTCTCTCTCTCTGTCTCTCTCTGTCTCCCTCTCTCTCTCTCTCTCTCTCTCTCTCTCTCTCTCTGTCTCTCTCTGTCTCTCTCTGTCTCTCTCTCTCTCTCTCTCTCTCTGTCTCTCTCTGTCTCTCTCTGTCTCTCTCTGTCTCTCTCTGTCTCTCTCTGTCTCTCTCTGTCTCTCTCTCTGTCTCTCTCTCTGTCTCTCTCTCTGTCTCTCTCTGTCTCTCTCTGTCTCTCTCTCTGTCTCTCTCTGTCTCTCTCTCTGTCTCTCTCTGTCTCTCTCTGTCTCTCTCTGTCTCTCTCTCTGTCTCTCTCTGTCTCTCTCTGTCTCTCTCTGTCTCTCTCTGTCTCTCTCTGTCTCTCTCTCTGTCTCTCTCTGTCTCTCTCTGTCTCTCTCTCTCTCTCTCTCTCTCTCGCTCTCTGTGTGTGACAAATCCCAATGTAATTACTAGACCAATCAGATTACTGTACATTCTGACTTCATTTAATATAATCTCTACGTCTCTTTGCTTGGCTAATCTCTCTGATGCTGCTCTCTCTTAACGTGTGTGTGTGTGATCTGTTACCGGCGCGTCTCCGTCTCCCCCCGTCTCCGTCTCCCCCCGTCTCCGTCTCCGTCTCCCCCCGTCTCGTCTCCCCCGTCTCCGTCTCCCCCCATCTCCGTCTTCGTCTCCCCCCGTCTACGTCTCCCCCGTCTCCGTCTCCCCCCATCTCCGTCTTCGTCTCCCCCCGTCTACGTCTCCCCCGTCTCCGTCTCCCCCCGACTCCGTCTCCCCCCGTCTCTGTCTCCCCCCCCCCCTCTCTCTCTCTCTCTCTCTCTCTCTCTCTCTCTCTCTGTCTCTCTCTGTCTCTCTCTCTCTCTCTCTCTCTCTCTCTCTCACTCTCTCTCTGTCTCTCTCTCGCTCTCTGTGTGTGACAAATCCCAATGTAATTACTAGACCAATCAGATTACTGTACATTCTGACTTCATTTAATATAATCTCTACGTCTCTTTGCTTGGCTAATCTCTCTGATGCTGCTCTCTCTTAACGTGTGTGTGTGTGATCTGTTACCGGCGCGTCTCCGTCTCCCCCCGTCTCCGTCTCCCCCCGTCTCCGTCTCCGTCTCCCCCCGTCTCGTCTCCCCCGTCTCCGTCTCCCCCCGTCTCGTCTCCCCCGTCTCCGTCTCCCCCCGTCTCCGTCTCCCCACGTCTCCGTCTCCCCCCGTCTCCGTCTCCCCCCGTCTCCGTCTCCCCCCATCTCTGTCTCCGTCTCCCCCCGTCTCTGTCTCCGTCTCTGTCTCCGTCTCCCCCCGTCTCTGTCTCCGTCTCCCCCCGTCTCCGTCTCTCCCCGTCTCCCCCCGTCTCCTTCTCCCCCGTCTCCGTCTCCCCCGTCTCCGTTTCCACCCGTCTCCGTCTCCCCCCGTCTCCGTCTCCCCCCGTCTCCGTCTCCCCCTCCCCCTGTCTCCGTCTCCGTCTCCCCCTCCCCCTGTCTCCGTCTCCGTCTCCCCCCGTCAACCCGTCTCCCCCCGTCAACCCGTCTCCCCCCGACTCCGTCTCCCCCCGTCTCCGTCTCCCCCCGTCTCCGTCTCCCCCCATATCCGTATCCCCCCCGTCTCCGTCTCCCACCGTCAACCCGTCTCCCCCCGACTCCGTCTCCCCCCGTCTCCGTCTCCCCTGTCTCCGTCTCCCCCCTGTCTCCGTCTCCCCCCGTCTCCGTCTCCGTCTCCCCTGTCTCCGTCTCCCCCCGTTTCCATCTCCCCCCGTCTCCGTCTCCCCCCGTCTCTGTCTCCGTCTCCCCCCGACTCCGTCTCCCCCGTCTCCGTCTCCGTCTCCCCTGTCTCCGTCTCCTCCCGTTTCCATCTCCCCCCGACTCCGTCTCCCCCCGTCTCTGTCTCCGTCTCCCCCCGACTCCGTCTCCCCCCGTCTCCGTCTCCCCTGTCTCCGTCTCCGTCTCCCCCGTCTCCCTCTCCGTCTCCCCCCGTTTCCATCTCCCCCCGTCTCCGTCTCCCCCCGTCTCCGTCTCCCCCCGCCTCCGTCTCCCCCCGTCTCCGTCTTCGTCTCACCCCGTCTCTGTCTCCGTCTCCCCCCGACTCCGTCTCCCCCCGACTCCGTCTCCCCCTTCTCCTTCTCCGTGTCCGTCTCCCACGTCTCCCCCCGTTTCCATCTCCCCCCGTTTCCATCTCCCCCCGTCTCCGTCTCCCCCCGTCTCCGTCTCCCCCCGTCTCCGTCTCCCCTGTCTCCGTCTTCGTCTCCCCCGTCTCTGTCTCCGTCTCCCCCCGACTCCGTCTCCCCCCGTCTCTGTCTCCGTCTCCCCCCGTCTCTGTCTCCGTCTCCCCCCGACTCCGTCTCCCCCCATATCCGTATCCCCCCGTCTCCGTCTCCCCCCGTCTCCGTCTCAACCCATCTCCGTCTCCCCTGTCTCCGTCTCCCCCCTGTCTCCGTCTCCCCCCGTCCCCGTCTCCCCCCGTCTCTGTCTCCGTCTCCCCCCGTCTCCCTCCGTCTCCATCTCCCCCCGTCTCTGTCTCCCCCCGTCTCCCCCCTGTCTCCGTCTCCCCCCTGTCTCCGTCTCCCCCCTGTCTCCGTCTCCCCCCGTCTCCTTCTCCCACTGTCTCCTTCTCCCCCATCTCCGTCTCCCCCCTGTCTCCGTCTCCCCCCTGTCTCCGTCTCCCCCCTGTCTCCGTCTCCCCCCGTCTCCGTCTCCCCCCGTTTCCATCTCCCCCCGTCTCCGTCTCCCCTGTCTCCGTCTCCCCCCTGTCTCCGTCTCCCCCCGTCTCCCCCCGTTTCCATCTCCCCCCGTCTCCGTCTCCCCCCGTCTCCGTCTCCCCCCGTTTCCATCTCCCCCCGACTTCGTCTCCCCCAGTCTCTGTCTCCGTCTCCCCCCGACTCCGTCTCCCCCCGACTCCGTCTCCCCCCGTCTCTTTCTCCGTCTCCCCCCGTCTCCGAATCCCCCCGTCTCTGTCTCCGTCTCCCCCCGTCTCCATCTCCGTCTCCCCCCGTCTCCGTCTCCCCCCGTCTCCCCCCTGTCTCCGTCTCCCCCCGTCTCCGTCTCCCCCCGTCTCTGTCTCCGTCTCCCCCCGTCTCCCTCCGTCTCCGTCTCCCCCCGTCTCCGTCTCCCCCCGTCTCCCCCCTGTCGCCGTCTCCCCCTCCCCCCGTCTCCTTCTCCCACCGTCTCCCCCTCCCCCCGTCTCCTTCTCCCACCGTCTCCTTCTCCCCCCATCTCCGTCTCCCCCCTGTCTCCGTCTCCCCCCGTCTCCGTCTCCCCCATCTCCGTTTCCCCCGTCTCTGTCTCCCCCCGTCTCCGTCTCCCCCGTCCCTGTCTCCGTCTCCCCCCGACTCCGTCTCCCCCCGTCTCTGTCTCCGTCTCCCCCCAACTCCGTCTCCCCCCGTCTCTGTCTCTGTCTCCCCCCGTCTCTGTCTCCGTCTCCCCCCGTCCCCGTCTCCCCCGTCTCCGTTTCCCCCCGTCCCCGTCTCCCCCGTCCCCGTTTCCCCCGTCTCCGTCTCCCCCGTCTCCGTTTCCCCCCGTCTCCGTCTCCCCCGTCTCCGTCTCCCCCCGTCTCCGTTTCCCCCGTCTCCGTCTGCCCCCGTCTCCGTCTCCCCCTCGCCCTGTCTCCGTCTCCGTCTCCCCCCGTCTCCCCCCGACTCCGTCTCCCCCGTCTCCGTCTCCCCCCTGTCTCCGTCTCCCCCCGTCTCCACCGTCTCCGTCTCCCCTGTCTCCGTCTCCGTCTCCCCCCGTTTCCATCTCCCCCCGTTTCCGTCTCCCCCCGTTTCCATCTCCCCCCGTTTCCATCTCCCCCCGTCTCCGTCTCCCCCCGTCTCTGTCTCCGTCTCCCCCCGTCTCCGTCTCTCCCCGTCTCCCCACGTCTCCGTCTCCCCCGTCTCCGTTTCCACCCGTCTCCGTCTCCCCCTGTCTCCGTCTCCGTCTCCCCCCGTCAACCCGTCTCCCCCCGACTCCGTCTCCCCCCTGTCTCCGTCTCCCCCCTGTCTCCGTCTCCCCCCGTCTCCGTCTCCCCCTGTCGCCGTCTCCCCCCATCTCCGTCTCCCCTGTCTCCGTCTCCCCCCTGTCTCCGTCTCCCCCCGTCTCCGTCTCCCCCCGTTTCCATCTCCCCCTGTCTCCGTCTCCCCCCGTCTCCGTCTCCCCCCGTTTCCATCTCCCCCCTTCGTCTCCCCCCATCTGTCTCCGTCTCCCCCCGACTCCGTCTCCCCCCGACTCCGTCTCCCCCCGTCTCTTTCTCCGTCTCCCCCCGTCTCCCCCCGTCTCCGTCTCCGTCTCCCTCCGTCTCTTTCTCCGTCTCCCCCCGTCTCCCCCCGTCTCCCCCCGTCTCCCCCCGTCTCCGTCTCCGTCTCCCCCCTGTCTCCGTCTCCCCCCGTCTCCGTCTCCCCGTCTCCTTTTCCCCCCGTCTCCTTTTCCCCCCGTCTCCTTCTCCCCCCGTCTCCGTCTCCCCCCGTCTCCGTCTGCCCCCGTCTCCGTCTCCCCCCGTCTCCGTCTCCCCCCGTCTCCGTCTCCCCCCGTCTCCGTCTCCCCCCTGTCTCCGTCTCCCCCGTCTCCGTTTCCCCCGTCTCTGTCTCCCCCCGTCTCCGTCTCCCCCCGTCTCCGTCTCCCCCCCGTCTCTGTGTCCCACCGTCTCCGTCTCCCCCCGTCTCCGTCTCCCCCCTGTCTCCGTCTCCCCCCGTCTCCACCGTCTCCGTCTCCCCTGTCTCCGTCTCCGTCTCCCCCCGTTTCCATCTCCCCCCGTTTCCGTCTCCCCCCGTTTCCATCTCCCCCCGTTTCCATCTCCCCCCGTCTCCGTCTCCCCCCGTCTCTGTCTCCGTCTCCCCCCGTCTCCGTCTCTCCCCGTCTCCGTCTCTCCCCGTCTCCCCACGTCTCCGTCTCCCCCCGTCTCCGAATACCCCCGTCTCTGTCTCCGTCTCCCCCCGTCTCCGTCTCCGTCTCCCCCCGTCTCCGTCTCCCCCGTCTCCCCCCTGTCTCCGTCTCCCCCCGTCTCCGTCTCCCCCCGTCTCTGTCTCCGTCTCCCCCCGTCTCCCTCCGTCTCCGTCTCCCCCCGTCTCCGTCTCCCCCCGTCTCCCCCCTGTCGCCGTCTCCCCCTCCCCCCGTCTCCTTCTCCCACCGTCTCCTTCTCCCCCCATCTCCGTCTCCCCCCTGTCTCCGTCTCCCCCCGTCTCCGTCTCCCCCATCTCCGTTTCCCCCGTCTCTGTCTCCCCCCGTCTCCGTCTCCCCCCGTCCCTGTCTCCGTCTCCCCCCGACTCCGTCTCCCCCGTCTCTGTCTCCGTCTCCCCCCAACTCCGTCTCCCCCCGTCTCTGTCTCCGTCTCCCCCCGTCTCTGTCTCCGTCTCCCCCCGTCCCCGTCTCCCCCGTCTCCGTTTCCCCCCGTCCCCGTCTCCCCCGTCCCCGTTTCCCCCGTCTCCGTCTCCCCCGTCTCCGTTTCCCCCCGTCTCCGTCTCCCCCGTCTCCGTCTCCCCCCGTCTCCGTCTCCCCCGTCTCCGTCTGCCCCCGTCTCCGTCTCCCCCTCGCCCTGTCTCCGTCTCCGTCTCCCCCCGTCTCCCCCCGACTCCGTCTCCCCCGTCTCCGTCTCCCCCCTGTCTCCGTCTCCCCCTGTCTCCACCGTCTCCGTCTCCCCTGTCTCCGTCTCCGTCTCCCCCCGTTTCCATCTCCCCCCGTTTCCGTCTCCCCCCGTTTCCATCTCCCCCCGTCTCCGTCTCCCCCCGTCTCTGTCTCCGTCTCCCCCCGTCTCCGTCTCTCCCCGTCTCCCCACGTCTCCGTCTCCCCCGTCTCCGTCTCCACCCGTCTCCGTCTCCCCCTGTCTCCGTCTCCGTCTCCCCCCGTCAACCCGTCTCCCCCCGACTCCGTCTCCCCCCTGTCTCCGTCTCCCCCCTGTCTCCGTCTCCCCCCGTCTCCGTCTCCCCCTGTCTCCGTCTCCCCCCATCTCCGTCTCCCCTGTCTCCGTCTCCCCCCTGTCTCCGTCTCCCCCCGTCTCCGTCTCCCCCCGTTTCCATCTCCCCCCGTCTCCGTCTCCCCCCGTCTCCGTCTCCCCCCGTTTCCATCTCCCCCCGACTTCGTCTCCCCCCGTCTGTCTCCGTCTCCCCCCGACTCCGTCTCCCCCGACTCCGTCTCCCCCCGTCTCTTTCTCCGTCTCCCCCCGTCTCCCCCCGTCTCCGTCTCCCTCCGTCTCCGTCTCCCCCCGTCTCCGTCTCCCCCCGTCTCCGTCTCCCCCGTCTCCCCCGTCTCCGTCTCCCCCCGTCTCTGTCTCCATCTCCCCCCGTCTCCTCCCGTCTCCGTCTCCCCCCGTCTCCGTCTCCCCTCCCCCTGTCTCCGTCTCCGTCTCCCCCCGTCAACTCGTCTCCCCCCGACTCCGTCTCCCCCCTGTCTCCGTCTCCCCCCTGTCTCCGTCTCCCCCCGTCCCCGTCTCCCCCCGTCTCTGTCTCCGTCTCCCCCCGTCTCCCTCCGTCTCCATCTCCCCCCGTCTCTGTCTCCCCCCGTCTCCCCCCTGTCTCCGTCTCCCCCCTGTCTCCGTCTCCCCCCTGTCTCCGTCTCCCCCCGTCTCCTTCTCCCACCGTCTCCTTCTCCCCCATCTCCGTCTCCCCCCTGTCTCCGTCTCCCCCCTGTCTCCGTCTCCCCCCTGTCTCCGTCTCCCCCCGTCTCCGTCTCCCCCCGTTTCCATCTCCCCCCGTCTCCGTCTCCCCTGTCTCCGTCTCCCCCCTGTCTCCGTCTCCCCCCGTCTCCCCCCGTTTCCATCTCCCCCCGTCTCCGTCTCCCCCCGTCTCCGTCTCCCCCCGTTTCCATCTCCCCCCGACTTCGTCTCCCCCAGTCTCTGTCTCCGTCTCCCCCCGACTCCGTCTCCCCCCGACTCCGTCTCCCCCCGTCTCTTTCTCCGTCTCCCCCCGTCTCCGAATCCCCCCGTCTCTGTCTCCGTCTCCCCCCGTCTCCGTCTCCCCCCGTTTCCATCTCCCCCCGTCTCCGTCTCCCCCCGTCTCTGTCTCCGTCTCCCCCCGTCTCCGTCTCTCCCCGTCTCCCCACGTCTCCGTCTCCCCCGTCTCCGTTTCCACCCGTCTCCGTCTCCGTCTCCCCCCGTCAACCCGTCTCCCCCCGACTCCGTCTCCCCCCTGTCTCCGTCTCCCCCCTGTCTCCGTCTCCCCCCGTCTCCGTCTCCCCCTGTCGCCGTCTCCCCCCATCTCCGTCTCCCCTGTCTCCGTCTCCCCCCTGTCTCCGTCTCCCCCCGTCTCCGTCTCCCCCCGTTTCCATCTCCCCCTGTCTCCGTCTCCCCCCGTCTCCGTCTCCCCCCGTTTCCATCTCCCCCCTTCGTCTCCCCCCATCTGTCTCCGTCTCCCCCCGACTCCGTCTCCCCCCGACTCCGTCTCCCCCCGTCTCTTTCTCCGTCTCCCCCCGTCTCCCCCCGTCTCCGTCTCCCTCCGTCTCCGTCTCCCCCGTCTCCGTCTCCGTCTCCCCCCGTCTCTGTCTCCATCTCCCCCCGTCTCCTCCCGTCTCCGTCTCCCCCCGTCTCCGTCTCCCCTCCCCCTGTCTCCGTCTCCGTCTCCCCCCGTCAACTCGTCTCCCCCCGACTCCGTCTCCCCCCTGTCTCCGTCTCCCCCCGTCTCCGTCTCCCCGTCTCCTTTTCCCCCCGTCTCCTTTTCCCCCCGTCTCCTTCTCCCCCCGTCTCCGTCTCCCCCCGTCTCCGTCTGCCCCCGTCTCCGTCTCCCCCCGTCTCCGTCTCCCCCCGTCTCCGTCTCCCCCCGTCTCCGTCTCCCCCCTGTCTCCGTCTCCCCCGTCTCCGTTTCCCCCGTCTCTGTCTCCCCCCGTCTCCGTCTCCCCCCGTCTCCGTCTCCCCCCCGTCTCTGTGTCCCACCGTCTCCGTCTCCCCCCGTCTCCGTCTCCCCCCTGTCTCCGTCTCCCCCCGTCTCCACCGTCTCCGTCTCCCCTGTCTCCGTCTCCGTCTCCCCCCGTTTCCATCTCCCCCCGTTTCCGTCTCCCCCCGTTTCCATCTCCCCCCGTTTCCATCTCCCCCCGTCTCCGTCTCCCCCCGTCTCTGTCTCCGTCTCCCCCCGTCTCCGTCTCTCCCCGTCTCCGTCTCTCCCCGTCTCCCCACGTCTCCGTCTCCCCCCGTCTCCGAATACCCCCGTCTCTGTCTCCGTCTCCCCCCGTCTCCGTCTCCGTCTCCCCCCGTCTCCGTCTCCCCCGTCTCCCCCCTGTCTCCGTCTCCCCCCGTCTCCGTCTCCCCCCGTCTCTGTCTCCGTCTCCCCCCGTCTCCCTCCGTCTCCGTCTCCCCCCGTCTCCGTCTCCCCCCGTCTCCCCCCTGTCGCCGTCTCCCCCTCCCCCCGTCTCCTTCTCCCACCGTCTCCTTCTCCCCCCATCTCCGTCTCCCCCCTGTCTCCGTCTCCCCCCGTCTCCGTCTCCCCCATCTCCGTTTCCCCCGTCTCTGTCTCCCCCCGTCTCCGTCTCCCCCCGTCCCTGTCTCCGTCTCCCCCCGACTCCGTCTCCCCCGTCTCTGTCTCCGTCTCCCCCCAACTCCGTCTCCCCCCGTCTCTGTCTCCGTCTCCCCCCGTCTCTGTCTCCGTCTCCCCCCGTCCCCGTCTCCCCCGTCTCCGTTTCCCCCCGTCCCCGTCTCCCCCGTCTCCGTTTCCCCCGTCTCCGTCTCCCCCGTCTCCGTCTCCCCCCGTCTCCGTCTCCCCCGTCTCCGTCTGCCCCCGTCTCCGTCTCCCCCTCGCCCTGTCTCCGTCTCCGTCTCCCCCCGTCTCCCCCCGACTCCGTCTCCCCCGTCTCCGTCTCCCCCCTGTCTCCGTCTCCCCCTGTCTCCACCGTCTCCGTCTCCCCTGTCTCCGTCTCCGTCTCCCCCCGTTTCCATCTCCCCCCGTTTCCGTCTCCCCCCGTTTCCATCTCCCCCCGTCTCCGTCTCCCCCCGTCTCTGTCTCCGTCTCCCCCCGTCTCCGTCTCTCCCCGTCTCCCCACGTCTCCGTCTCCCCCGTCTCCGTCTCCACCCGTCTCCGTCTCCCCCTGTCTCCGTCTCCGTCTCCCCCCGTCAACCCGTCTCCCCCCGACTCCGTCTCCCCCCTGTCTCCGTCTCCCCCCTGTCTCCGTCTCCCCCCGTCTCCGTCTCCCCCTGTCTCCGTCTCCCCCATCTCCGTCTCCCCTGTCTCCGTCTCCCCCCTGTCTCCGTCTCCCCCCGTCTCCGTCTCCCCCCGTTTCCATCTCCCCCCGTCTCCGTCTCCCCCCGTCTCCGTCTCCCCCCGTTTCCATCTCCCCCCGACTTCGTCTCCCCCCGTCTGTCTCCGTCTCCCCCCGACTCCGTCTCCCCCGACTCCGTCTCCCCCCGTCTCTTTCTCCGTCTCCCCCCGTCTCCCCCCGTCTCCGTCTCCGTCTCCCTCCGTCTCCGTCTCCCCCCGTCTCCGTCTCCCCCCGTCTCCGTCTCCCCCGTCTCCCCCGTCTCCGTCTCCCCCCGTCTCTGTCTCCATCTCCCCCCGTCTCCTCCCGTCTCCGTCTCCCCCCGTCTCCGTCTCCCCTCCCCCTGTCTCCGTCTCCGTCTCCCCCCGTCAACTCGTCTCCCCCCGACTCCGTCTCCCCCCTGTCTCCGTCTCCCCCCTGTCTCCGTCTCCCCCCGTCCCCGTCTCCCCCCGTCTCTGTCTCCGTCTCCCCCCGTCTCCCTCCGTCTCCATCTCCCCCCGTCTCTGTCTCCCCCCGTCTCCCCCCTGTCTCCGTCTCCCCCCTGTCTCCGTCTCCCCCCTGTCTCCGTCTCCCCCCGTCTCCTTCTCCCACCGTCTCCTTCTCCCCCATCTCCGTCTCCCCCCTGTCTCCGTCTCCCCCCTGTCTCCGTCTCCCCCCTGTCTCCGTCTCCCCCCTGTCTCCGTCTCCCCCCGTCTCCGTCTCCCCCCGTTTCCATCTCCCCCCGTCTCCGTCTCCCCTGTCTCCGTCTCCCCCCTGTCTCCGTCTCCCCCCGTCTCCCCCCGTTTCCATCTCCCCCCGTCTCCGTCTCCCCCCGTCTCCGTCTCCCCCCGTTTCCATCTCCCCCCGACTTCGTCTCCCCCAGTCTCTGTCTCCGTCTCCCCCCGACTCCGTCTCCCCCCGACTCCGTCTCCCCCCGTCTCTTTCTCCGTCTCCCCCCGTCTCCGAATCCCCCCGTCTCTGTCTCCGTCTCCCCCCGTCTCCGTCTCCCCCCGTCTCCGTCTCCCCCCGTCTCCCCCCTGTCTCCGTCTCCCCCCGTCTCCGTCTCCCCCGTCTCTGTCTCCGTCTCCCCCCGTCTCCCTCCGTCTCCGTCTCCCCCCGTCTCCGTCTCCCCCCGTCTTCCCCCTGTCGCCGTCTCCCCCTCCCCCCGTCTCCTTCTCCCACCGTCTCCTTCTCCCCCCATCTCCGTCTCCCCCCTGTCTCCGTCTCCCCCCGTCTCCGTCTCCCCCATCTCCGTTTCCCCCGTCTCTGTCTCCCCCCGTCTCCGTCTCCCCCGTCCCTGTCTCCGTCTCCCCCCGACTCCGTCTCCCCCCGTCTCTGTCTCCCACCGTCTCCTTCTCCCCCATCTCCGTCTCCCCCCTGTCTCCGTCTCCCCCCTGTCTCCGTCTCCCCCCTGTCTCCGTCTCCCCCCGTCTCCGTCTCCCCCCGTTTCCATCTCCCCCCGTCTCCGTCTCCCCTGTCTCCGTCTCCCCCCTGTCTCCGTCTCCCCCCGTCTCCCCCCGTTTCCATCTCCCCCCGTCTCCGTCTCCCCCCGTCTCCGTCTCCCCCCGTTTCCATCTCCCCCCGACTTCGTCTCCCCCAGTCTCTGTCTCCGTCTCCCCCCGACTCCGTCTCCCCCCGACTCCGTCTCCCCCCGTCTCTTTCTCCGTCTCCCCCCGTCTCCGAATCCCCCCGTCTCTGTCTCCGTCTCCCCCCGTCTCCGTCTCCGTCTCCCCCCGTCTCCGTCTCCCCCCGTCTCCCCCCTGTCTCCGTCTCCCCCCGTCTCCGTCTCCCCCCGTCTCTGTCTCCGTCTCCCCCCGTCTCCCTCCGTCTCCGTCTCCCCCCGTCTCCGTCTCCCCCCGTCTTCCCCCTGTCGCCGTCTCCCCCTCCCCCCGTCTCCTTCTCCCACCGTCTCCTTCTCCCCCCATCTCCGTCTCCCCCTGTCTCCGTCTCCCCCCGTCTCCGTCTCCCCCATCTCCGTTTCCCCCGTCTCTGTCTCCCCCCGTCTCCGTCTCCCCCGTCCCTGTCTCCGTCTCCCCCCGACTCCGTCTCCCCCCGTCTCTGTCTCCGTCTCCCCCCAACTCCGTCTCCCCCCGTCTCTGTCTCTGTCTCCCCCCGTCTCTGTCTCCGTCTCCCCCCGTCCCCGTCTCCCCCGTCTCCGTTTCCCCCCGTCCCCGTCTCCCCCGTCCCCGTTTCCCCCGTCTCCGTCTCCCCCGTCTCCGTTTCCCCCCGTCTCCGTCTCCCCCGTCTCCGTCTCCCCCCGTCTCCGTCTCCCCCGTCTCCGTCTGCCCCCGTCTCCGTCTCCCCCTCGCCCTGTCTCCGTCTCCGTCTCCCCCCGTCTCCCCCCGACTCCGTCTCCCCCGTCTCCGTCTCCCCCCTGTCTCCGTCTCCCCCCGTCTCCACCGTCTCCGTCTCCCCTGTCTCCGTCTCCGTCTCCCCCCGTTTCCATCTCCCCCCGTTTCCGTCTCCCCCCGTTTCCATCTCCCCCCGTTTCCATCTCCCCCCGTCTCCGTCTCCCCCCGTCTCTGTCTCCGTCTCCCCCCGTCTCCGTCTCTCCCCGTCTCCCCACGTCTCCGTCTCCCCCGTCTCCGTTTCCACCCGTCTCCGTCTCCCCCTGTCTCCGTCTCCGTCTCCCCCCGTCAACCCGTCTCCCCCCGACTCCGTCTCCCCCCTGTCTCCGTCTCCCCCCTGTCTCCGTCTCCCCCCGTCTCCGTCTCCCCCTGTCGCCGTCTCCCCCCATCTCCGTCTCCCCTGTCTCCGTCTCCCCCCTGTCTCCGTCTCCCCCCGTCTCCGTCTCCCCCCGTTTCCATCTCCCCCTGTCTCCGTCTCCCCCCGTCTCCGTCTCCCCCCGTTTCCATCTCCCCCCTTCGTCTCCCCCCATCTGTCTCCGTCTCCCCCCGACTCCGTCTCCCCCCGACTCCGTCTCCCCCCGTCTCTTTCTCCGTCTCCCCCCGTCTCCCCCCGTCTCCGTCTCCGTCTCCCTCCGTCTCCGTCTCCCCCCGTCTCCGTCTCCCCCCGTCTCCGTCTCCCCCGTCTCCGTCTCCGTCTCCCCCCGTCTCTGTCTCCATCTCCCCCCGTCTCCTCCCGTCTCCGTCTCCCCCCGTCTCCGTCTCCCCTCCCCCTGTCTCCGTCTCCGTCTCCCCCCGTCAACTCGTCTCCCCCCTGTCTCCGTCTCCCCCCGTCTCCGTCTCCCCGTCTCCTTTTCCCCCCGTCTCCTTTTCCCCCCGTCTCCTTCTCCCCCCGTCTCCGTCTCCCCCCGTCTCCGTCTGCCCCCGTCTCCGTCTCCCCCCGTCTCCGTCTCCCCCCGTCTCCGTCTCCCCCCGTCTCCGTCTCCCCCCTGTCTCCGTCTCCCCCGTCTCCGTTTCCCCCGTCTCTGTCTCCCCCCGTCTCCGTCTCCCCCCGTCTCCGTCTCCCCCCGTCTCCGTCTCCCCCCCGTCTCTGTGTCCCCCCGACTCCGTCTCCCCCCTGTCTCCGTCTCCCCCCTGTCTCCGTCTCCCCCCGTCTCCGTCTCCCCCGTCTCTGTCTCCCCCCGTCTCCGTCTCCCCCGTCCCTGTCTCCGTCTCCCCCCGACTCCGTCTCCCCCGTCTCTGTCTCCGTCTCCCCCCAACTCCGTCTCCCCCCGTCTCTGTCTCCGTCTCCCCCCGTCTCTGTCTCCGTCTCCCCCCGTCCCCGTCTCCCCCGTCTCCGTTTCCCCCCGTCCCCGTCTCCCCCGTCCCCGTTTCCCCCGTCTCCGTCTCCCCCGTCTCCGTTTCCCCCCGTCTCCGTCTCCCCCGTCTCCGTCTCCCCCCGTCTCCGTCTCCCCCGTCTCCGTCTGCCCCCGTCTCCGTCTCCCCCTCGCCCTGTCTCCGTCTCCGTCTCCCCCCGTCTCCCCCCGACTCCGTCTCCCCCGTCTCCGTCTCCCCCCTGTCTCCGTCTCCCCCTGTCTCCACCGTCTCCGTCTCCCCTGTCTCCGTCTCCGTCTCCCCCCGTTTCCATCTCCCCCCGTTTCCGTCTCCCCCCGTTTCCATCTCCCCCCGTCTCCGTCTCCCCCCGTCTCTGTCTCCGTCTCCCCCCGTCTCCGTCTCTCCCCGTCTCCCCACGTCTCCGTCTCCCCCGTCTCCGTCTCCACCCGTCTCCGTCTCCCCCTGTCTCCGTCTCCGTCTCCCCCCGTCAACCCGTCTCCCCCCGACTCCGTCTCCCCCCTGTCTCCGTCTCCCCCCTGTCTCCGTCTCCCCCCGTCTCCGTCTCCCCCTGTCTCCGTCTCCCCCCATCTCCGTCTCCCCTGTCTCCGTCTCCCCCCTGTCTCCGTCTCCCCCCGTCTCCGTCTCCCCCCGTTTCCGTCTCCCCCCGTCTCCGTCTCCCCCCGTTTCCATCTCCCCCCGACTTCGTCTCCCCCCGTCTGTCTCCGTCTCCCCCCGACTCCGTCTCCCCCGACTCCGTCTCCCCCCGTCTCTTTCTCCGTCTCCCCCCGTCTCCCCCCGTCTCCGTCTCCGTCTCCCTCCGTCTCCGTCTCCCCCCGTCTCCGTCTCCCCCCGTCTCCGTCTCCCCCGTCTCCCCCGTCTCCGTCTCCCCCCGTCTCTGTCTCCATCTCCCCCCGTCTCCTCCCGTCTCCGTCTCCCCCCGTCTCCGTCTCCCCTCCCCCTGTCTCCGTCTCCGTCTCCCCCCGTCAACTCGTCTCCCCCCGACTCCGTCTCCCCCCTGTCTCCGTCTCCCCCCTGTCTCCGTCTCCCCCCGTCCCCGTCTCCCCCCGTCTCTGTCTCCGTCTCCCCCCGTCTCCCTCCGTCTCCATCTCCCCCCGTCTCTGTCTCCCCCCGTCTCCCCCCTGTCTCCGTCTCCCCCCTGTCTCCGTCTCCCCCCGTCTCCTTCTCCCACCGTCTCCTTCTCCCCCATCTCCGTCTCCCCCCTGTCTCCGTCTCCCCCCTGTCTCCGTCTCCCCCCTGTCTCCGTCTCCGTCTCCCCCCGTTTCCATCTCCCCCCGTCTCCGTCTCCCCTGTCTCCGTCTCCCCCCTGTCTCCGTCTCCCCCCGTCTCCCCCCGTTTCCATCTCCCCCCGTCTCCGTCTCCCCCCGTCTCCGTCTCCCCCCGTTTCCATCTCCCCCCGACTTCGTCTCCCCCAGTCTCTGTCTCCGTCTCCCCCCGACTCCGTCTCCCCCCGACTCCGTCTCCCCCCGTCTCTTTCTCCGTCTCCCCCCGTCTCCGAATCCCCCCGTCTCTGTCTCCGTCTCCCCCCGTCTCCGTCTCCGTCTCCCCCCGTCTCCGTCTCCCCCCGTCTCCCCCCTGTCTCCGTCTCCCCCCGTCTCCGTCTCCCCCCGTCTCTGTCTCCGTCTCCCCCCGTCTCCCTCCGTCTCCGTCTCCCCCCGTCTCCGTCTCCCCCCGTCTTCCCCCTGTCGCCGTCTCCCCCTCCCCCCGTCTCCTTCTCCCACCGTCTCCTTCTCCCCCCATCTCCGTCTCCCCCCTGTCTCCGTCTCCCCCCGTCTCCGTCTCCCCCATCTCCGTTTCCCCCGTCTCTGTCTCCCCCCGTCTCCGTCTCCCCCGTCCCTGTCTCCGTCTCCCCCCGACTCCGTCTCCCCCCGTCTCTGTCTCCGTCTCCCCCCAACTCCGTCTCCCCCCGTCTCTGTCTCTGTCTCCCCCCGTCTCCGTCTCCCCCCGTCTCTGTCTCCGTCTCCCCCCGTCTCCGTCTCTCCCCGTCTCCCCACGTCTCCGTCTCCCCCGTCTCCGTTTCCACCCGTCTCCGTCTCCCCCTGTCTCCGTCTCCGTCTCCCCCCGTCAACCCGTCTCCCCCCGACTCCGTCTCCCCCCTGTCTCCGTCTCCCCCCTGTCTCCGTCTCCCCCCGTCTCCGTCTCCCCCTGTCGCCGTCTCCCCCCATCTCCGTCTCCCCTGTCTCCGTCTCCCCCCTGTCTCCGTCTCCCCCCGTCTCCGTCTCCCCCCGTTTCCATCTCCCCCTGTCTCCGTCTCCCCCCGTCTCCGTCTCCCCCCGTTTCCATCTCCCCCCTTCGTCTCCCCCCATCTGTCTCCGTCTCCCCCCGACTCCGTCTCCCCCCGACTCCGTCTCCCCCCGTCTCTTTCTCCGTCTCCCCCCGTCTCCCCCCGTCTCCGTCTCCGTCTCCCTCCGTCTCCGTCTCCCCCCGTCTCCGTCTCCCCCCGTCTCCGTCTCCCCCGTCTCCGTCTCCGTCTCCCCCCGTCTCTGTCTCCATCTCCCCCCGTCTCCTCCCGTCTCCGTCTCCCCCCGTCTCCGTCTCCCCTCCCCCTGTCTCCGTCTCCGTCTCCCCCCGTCAACTCGTCTCCCCCCGACTCCGTCTCCCCCCTGTCTCCGTCTCCCCCCGTCTCCGTCTCCCCGTCTCCTTTTCCCCCCGTCTCCTTTTCCCCCCGTCTCCTTCTCCCCCCGTCTCCGTCTCCCCCCGTCTCCGTCTGCCCCCGTCTCCGTCTCCCCCCGTCTCCGTCTCCCCCCGTCTCCGTCTCCCCCCGTCTCCGTCTCCCCCCTGTCTCCGTCTCCCCCGTCTCCGTTTCCCCCGTCTCTGTCTCCCCCCGTCTCCGTCTCCCCCCGTCTCCGTCTCCCCCCCGTCTCTGTGTCCCACCGTCTCCGTCTCCCCCCGTCTCCGTCTCCCCCCTGTCTCCGTCTCCCCCCGTCTCCACCGTCTCCGTCTCCCCTGTCTCCGTCTCCGTCTCCCCCCGTTTCCATCTCCCCCCGTTTCCGTCTCCCCCCGTTTCCATCTCCCCCCGTTTCCATCTCCCCCCGTCTCCGTCTCCCCCCGTCTCTGTCTCCGTCTCCCCCGTCTCCGTCTCTCCCCGTCTCCGTCTCTCCCCGTCTCCCCACGTCTCCGTCTCCCCCCGTCTCCGAATCCCCCCGTCTCTGTCTCCGTCTCCCCCCGTCTCCGTCTCCGTCTCCCCCCGTCTCCGTCTCCCCCCGTCTCCCCCCTGTCTCCGTCTCCCCCCGTCTCCGTCTCCCCCCGTCTCTGTCTCCGTCTCCCCCCGTCTCCCTCCGTCTCCGTCTCCCCCCGTCTCCGTCTCCCCCCGTCTCCCCCCTGTCGCCGTCTCCCCCTCCCCCCGTCTCCTTCTCCCACCGTCTCCTTCTCCCCCCATCTCCGTCTCCCCCCTGTCTCCGTCTCCCCCCGTCTCCGTCTCCCCCATCTCCGTCTCCCCCCGTCTCCGTCTCCCCCCGTTTCCATCTCCCCCCTTCGTCTCCCCCCATCTGTCTCCGTCTCCCCCCGACTCCGTCTCCCCCCGACTCCGTCTCCCCCCGTCTCTTTCTCCGTCTCCCCCCGTCTCCCCCCGTCTCCGTCTCCGTCTCCCTCCGTCTCCGTCTCCCCCCGTCTCCGTCTCCCCCCGTCTCCGTCTCCCCCGTCTCCGTCTCCGTCTCCCCCCGTCTCTGTCTCCATCTCCCCCCGTCTCCTCCCGTCTCCGTCTCCCCCCGTCTCCGTCTCCCCTCCCCCTGTCTCCGTCTCCGTCTCCCCCCGTCAACTCGTCTCCCCCCTGTCTCCGTCTCCCCCCGTCTCCGTCTCCCCGTCTCCTTTTCCCCCCGTCTCCTTTTCCCCCCGTCTCCTTCTCCCCCCGTCTCCGTCTCCCCCCGTCTCCGTCTGCCCCCGTCTCCGTCTCCCCCCGTCTCCGTCTCCCCCCGTCTCCGTCTCCCCCCGTCTCCGTCTCCCCCCTGTCTCCGTCTCCCCCGTCTCCGTTTCCCCCGTCTCTGTCTCCCCCCGTCTCCGTCTCCCCCCGTCTCCGTCTCCCCCCCGTCTCTGTGTCCCACCGTCTCCGTCTCCCCCCGTCTCCGTCTCCCCCCTGTCTCCGTCTCCCCCCGTCTCCACCGTCTCCGTCTCCCCTGTCTCCGTCTCCGTCTCCCCCCGTTTCCATCTCCCCCCGTTTCCGTCTCCCCCCGTTTCCATCTCCCCCCGTTTCCATCTCCCCCCGTCTCCGTCTCCCCCCGTCTCTGTCTCCGTCTCCCCCGTCTCCGTCTCTCCCCGTCTCCGTCTCTCCCCGTCTCCCCACGTCTCCGTCTCCCCCCGTCTCCGAATCCCCCCGTCTCTGTCTCCGTCTCCCCCCGTCTCCGTCTCCGTCTCCCCCCGTCTCCGTCTCCCCCCGTCTCCCCCCTGTCTCCGTCTCCCCCCGTCTCCGTCTCCCCCCGTCTCTGTCTCCGTCTCCCCCCGTCTCCCTCCGTCTCCGTCTCCCCCCGTCTCCGTCTCCCCCCGTCTCCCCCCTGTCGCCGTCTCCCCCTCCCCCCGTCTCCTTCTCCCACCGTCTCCTTCTCCCCCCATCTCCGTCTCCCCCCTGTCTCCGTCTCCCCCCGTCTCCGTCTCCCCCATCTCCGTTTCCCCCGTCTCTGTCTCCCCCCGTCTCCGTCTCCCCCCGTCCCTGTCTCCGTCTCCCCCCGACTCCGTCTCCCCCCGTCTCTGTCTCCGTCTCCCCCCGTCTCTGTCTCCGTCTCAACCCGTCTCCCCCCGACTCCGTCTCCCCCCC
Organism: Oncorhynchus mykiss; assembly: GCF_057628025.1. Taxonomy (NCBI): domain Eukaryota; kingdom Metazoa; phylum Chordata; class Actinopteri; order Salmoniformes; family Salmonidae; genus Oncorhynchus; species Oncorhynchus mykiss. The sequence continues at coordinate 595,279 of NC_143039.1, read as the reverse complement.
GACTCCGTCTCCCCCCTGTCTCCGTCTCCCCCCTGTCTCCGTCTCCCCTGTCTCCGTCTCCCCCCTGTCTCCGTCTCCCCCCGTCTCCGTCTCCCCCCGTTTCCATCTCCCCCCGTCTCCGTCTCCCCCCGTCTCCGTCTCCCCCCGTTTCCATCTCCCCCCGACTTCGTCTCCCCCCGTCTGTCTCCGTCTCCCCCCGACTCCGTCTCCCCCGACTCCGTCTCCCCCCGTCTCTTTCTCCGTCTCCCCCCGTCTCCCCCCGTCTCCGTCTCCGTCTCCCTCCGTCTCCGTCTCCCCCCGTCTCCGTCTCCCCCCGTCTCCGTCTCCCCCGTCTCCCCCGTCTCCGTCTCCCCCCGTCTCTGTCTCCATCTCCCCCCGTCTCCTCCCGTCTCCGTCTCCCCCCGTCTCCGTCTCCCCTCCCCCTGTCTCCGTCTCCGTCTCCCCCCGTCAACTCGTCTCCCCCCGACTCCGTCTCCCCCCTGTCTCCGTCTCCCCCCTGTCTCCGTCTCCCCCCGTCCCCGTCTCCCCCCGTCTCTGTCTCCGTCTCCCCCCGTCTCCCTCCGTCTCCATCTCCCCCTGTCTCCGTCTCCCCCCTGTCTCCGTCTCCCCCCTGTCTCCGTCTCCCCCCGTCTCCTTCTCCCACCGTCTCCTTCTCCCCCATCTCCGTCTCCCCCCTGTCTCCGTCTCCCCCCTGTCTCCGTCTCCCCCCTGTCTCCGTCTCCCCCCTGTCTCCTTCTCCCCCATCTCCGTCTCCCCCCTGTCTCCGTCTCCCCTGTCTCCGTCTCCCCCCTGTCTCCGTCTCCCCCCGTCTCCCCCCGTTTCCATCTCCCCCCGTCTCCGTCTCCCCCCGTCTCCGTCTCCCCCCGTTTCCATCTCCCCCCGACTTCGTCTCCCCCAGTCTCTGTCTCCGTCTCCCCCCGACTCCGTCTCCCCCCGACTCCGTCTCCCCCCGTCTCTTTCTCCGTCTCCCCCCGTCTCCGAATCCCCCCGTCTCTGTCTCCGTCTCCCCCCGTCTCCGTCTCCGTCTCCCCCCGTCTCCGTCTCCCCCCGTCTCCCCCCTGTCTCCGTCTCCCCCCGTCTCCGTCTCCCCCCGTCTCCGTCTCCGTCTCCGTCTCCCCCCGACTCCGTCTCTCTCTGTCTCCGTCTCCCCCCGACTCCGTCAACCCCCGTCCCTGTCTCCGTCTCCCCCGACTCCGTCTCCCCCCGACTCCGTCTCCCCCGTCTCTGTCTCCGTCTCCCCCCGACTCCGTCTCCCCCCGTCTCTGTCTCCGTCTCCCCCGTCTCGGTCTCCGTCTCACCCCGTATCCGTCTCTCCCCGTCTCCCGACGTCTCCGTCTCCCCCGTCTCCGTCTCCCCCGTCTCCGTCTCCCCCGTCTTCGTTTCCACCCGTCTCCGTCTCCCCCTCCCCCTGTCTCCGTCTCCGTCTCCCCCCGACTCCGTCTCCCCCCGTCTCCGTCTCCCCCCGTCTCCGTCTCCCCCGTCAACCCGTCTCCCCCCGTTTCCATCTCCCCCCGTCTCCGTCTCCCCCCCGTTTCCATCTCCCCCCGTCTCCGTCTCCCCCCGTCTCCGTCTGCGTCTCCCCCGTCTCTGTCTCCGTCTTCCCCCGACTCCGTCTCCCCCCGTCTCTGTCTCCGTCTCCCCCCGACTCCGTCTCCCCCGTCTCAGTCTCCCCCCGACTCCGTCTCCCCCGTCTCAGTCTCCCCTGTCTCCGTCTCCGTCTCCGTCTCCCCCGTCTCCGTCTCCGTCTCCCCCGTCTCCCCCGTCTCCGTCTCCCCCGTCTCCCTCTCCGTCTACCCCGTCTCTGTCTCCGTCTCCCCCCGACTCCGTCTCCCCCGACTCCGTCTCCCCCCGTCTCTGTCTCCGTCTCCCCCCGTCTCTGTCTCCGTCTCCCCCCGACTCCGTCTCCCCCCGTCTCCGTCTCCCCTGTCTCCGTCTCCGTCTCCGTCTCCCCCGTCTCCGTCTCCCCCTTCTCCGTCTCCGTCTCCCCCCGTTTCCATCTCCCCCCGTCTCCGTCTCCCCCCGTCTCCGTCTCCGTCTCCCCCCGTCTCCGTCTCCGTCTTCGTCTCCCCCGTCTCTGTCTCCGTCTCCCCCCGACTCCGTCTCCCCCCATCTCTGTCTCCGTCTCCCCCCGACTCCGTCTCCCCCGTCCCTGTCTCCGTCTCCCCCCGACTCCGTCTCCCCCCGTCTCCGTCTCCGTTTCCACCCGTCTCCGTCTCCCCCCGTCTCCGTCTCCCTCTCCCCCTGTCTCCGTCTCCGTCTCCCCCCGTCAACCCATTTCCCCCCGTCTCCGTCTCCCCCCGTCTCCGTCTCCCCCCGACTCCGTCTCCCCCCGTCTCCGTCTCCGTTTCCACCCGTCTCCGTCTCCCCCCGTCTCCGTCTCCCTCTCCCCCTGTCTCCGTCTCCGTCTCCCCCCGTCAACCCATCTCCCCCCGTCTCCGTCTCCCCCCGTCTCCGTCTCCCCCCTGTCTCCGTCTCCCCCCGTCTCCGTCTCCCCCCTGTCTCCGTCTCCCCCCTGTCTCCGTCTCCCCCGTCTCCGTCTCCCCCCTGTCTCCGTCTCCATCCGTGTCCGTCTCCCCCCATCTCCGTCTCCCCCGTCTCCGTCTCCCCCCGTCTCCGTCTCCCCCGTCTCCGTCTCCCCCCTGTCTCCGTCGCCCCCCGTCTCCGTCTCCCCCTGTCTCCGTCTCCCCCGTCTCCGTCTCCCCCCTGTCTCCGTCGCCCCCGTCTTCGTCTCCCCCCGTCTCCGTCTCCCCCGTCTCCATCTTCGTCTCCCCCGTCTACGTCTCCCCCCATCTCTGTCTCCGTCTCCCCCCCGTCTCTGTCTCCGTCTCCCCCCGTCTCCGTCTCTCCCCGTCTCCGTCTCCCCCCGTCTCTGTCTCCGTCTCCCCCCGACTCCGTCTCCCCCCGACTCCGTCTCCCCCCGACTCCGTCTCCCCCCGTCTCTGTCTCCGTCTCCCCCCAAATCCGTCTCCCCCCGTCTCTGTCTCCATCTCCCCCCGTCTCTGTCTCCGTCTCCCCCCGTCTCCCCCAGTCTCCGTCTCCCCCGTCTCGTCTCCCCCGTCTCCGTCTCCCCCTGTCTCCGTCTCACCCCCGTCTCCCCCGTCTCGTCTCCCCCCGTCTCCGTCTCCCCCGTCTCCGTCGCCGTCTCCGTCTCCCCCCGACTCCGTCTCCCCCCGACTCCATCTCCCCCCGTCTCTGTCTCCGTCTCCCCCCGACTCCGTCTGTCTCCGTCTCCCCCCGTCTCCCCCAATTCTCCGTCTCGTCTCCCCCCGTCTCCATCTCCCCCTGTCTCCGTCTCCCCCCGTCTCCCCCCGTCTCCGTCTCCGTCTCCGTCTCCCCCGTCTCCGTCTCCCCTGTCTCCGTCTCCGTCTCCCACCGTCTCCGTCTCCCCCCGTCTCCGTCTCCGTCTCCCCCGTCTCTTTCTCCGTCTCCCCCCGTCTCCCCCCGTCTCCGTCTCCGTCTCCCTCCGTCTCCGTCTCCCCCCGTCTCCGTCTCCGTCTCCCCCGTCTCCGTCTCCGTCTCCCCCCGTCTCTGTCTCCATCTCCCCCCGTCTCCTCCCGTCTCCGTCTCCCCCCGTTTCCGTCTCCCCTCCCCCTGTCTCCGTCTCCGTCTCCCCCCGTCAAATCGTCTCCCCCCGACTCCGTCTCCCCCCTGTCTCCGTCTCCCCCGTCTCCGTCTCCCCCGTCTCCTTCTCCCCCCGTCTCCGTCTCCCCCGTCTCCGTCTCCCCCGTCTCCATCTCCCCCTGTCTCCGTCTCCCCCGTCTCCGTCTCCCCCCGTCTCCGTCTCCCCCCGTCTCCGTCTCCCCCGTCTCCGTCTCTGTCTCCCCCCGTCTTCGTCTCCTCCGTCTCCGTCTCCCCCCATCTCCGTCTTCGTCTCCCCCCGTCTACGTCTCCCCCGTCTCCGTCTCCCCCCGACTCCGTCTCCCCCATCTCTGTCTCCCCCCCTCTCTCTCTCTCTCTCTCTCTCTCTCTCTCTCTCTGTCTCTCTCTGTCTCTCTCTCTGTCTCTCTCTCTCTCTCTCTCTCTCACTCTCTCTCTCTCTCTCTCTCGCTCTCTGTGTGTGACAAATCCCAATGTAATTACTAGACCAATCAGATTACTGTACATTCTCCCCTGTCTCCGTCTCCGTCTCCCCCCGTTTCCATCTCCCCCCGTCTCCGTCTCTGTCTCCGTCTCCCCCCGACTCCGTCTCTCTCTGTCTCCGTCTCCCCCCGACTCCGTCTCCCCCCGTCCCTGTCTCCGTCTCCGTCTCCCCCGTCTCCCCCGTCTCCGTCTCCCCCGTCTCCCTCTCCGTCTACCCCGTCTCCGTCTCCGTCTCCCCCCGTCTCCGTCTCCCCCCGTCTCCGTCTCCCCCCGTCTCCGTCTTCGTCTCCCCCGTCTCTGTCTCCGTCTCCCCCCGACTCCGTCTCCCCCCGTCTCTGTCTCCGTCTCCCCCCGTCTCTGTCTCCGTCTCCCCCCGACTCCGTCTCCCCCCGTCTCCGTCTCCCCTGTCTCCGTCTCCGTCTCCGTCTCCCCCGTCTCCGTCTCCCCCTTCTCCGTCTCCGTCTCCCCCCGTTTCCATCTCCCCCCGTCTCCCGTCTCCCCCCGTCTCCGTCTCCGTCTCCCCCCGTCTCCGTCTCCGTCTTCGTCTCCCCCGTCTCTGTCTCCGTCTCCCCCCGACTCCGTCTCCCCCCGTCTCTGTCTCCGTCTCCCCCCGACTCCGTCTCCCCCGTCCCTGTCTCCGTCTCCCCCCGACTCCGTCTCCCCCCGTCTCCGTCTCCGTTTCCACCCGTCTCCGTCTCCCCCCGTCTCCGTCTCCCTCTCCCCCTGTCTCCGTCTCCGTCTCCCCCCGTCAACCCATCTCCCCCCGTCTCCGTCTCCCCCCGTCTCCGTCTCCCCCCGACTCCGTCTCCCCCCGTCTCCGTCTCCGTTTCCACCCGTCTCCGTCTCCCCCCGTCTCCGTCTCCCTCTCCCCCTGTCTCCGTCTCCGTCTCCCCCCGTCAACCCATCTCCCCCCGTCTCCGTCTCCCCCCGTCTCCGTCTCCCCCCTGTCTCCGTCTCCCCCCGTCTCCGTCTCCCCCCTGTCTCCGTCTCCCCCCTGTCTCCGTCTCCCCCGTCTCCGTCTCCCCCCTGTCTCCGTCTCCATCCGTGTCCGTCTCCCCCCATCTCCGTCTCCCCCGTCTCCGTCTCCCCCCGTCTCCGTCTCCCCCGTCTCCGTCTCCCCCTGTCTCCGTCGCCCCCCGTCTCCGTCTCCCCCTGTCTCCGTCTCCCCCGTCTCCGTCGCCCCCCGTCTTCGTCTCCCCCCGTCTCCGTCTCCCCCGTCTCCATCTTCGTCTCCCCCGTCTACGTCTCCCCCCATCTCTGTCTCCGTCTCCCCCCCGTCTCTGTCTCCGTCTCCCCCCGTCTCCGTCTCTCCCCGTCTCCGTCTCCCCCCGTCTCTGTCTCCGTCTCCCCCCGACTCCGTCTCCCCCCGACTCCGTCTCCCCCCGACTCCGTCTCCCCCCGTCTCTGTCTCCGTCTCCCCCCAAATCCGTCTCCCCCCGTCTCTGTCTCCATCTCCCCCCGTCTCTGTCTCCGTCTCCCCCCGTCTCCCCCAGTCTCCGTCTCCCCCCGTCTCGTCTCCCCCGTCTCCGTCTCCCCCTGTCTCCGTCTCCCCCCGTCTCCCCCGTCTCGTCTCCCCCCGTCTCCGTCTCCCCCGTCTCCGTCGCCGTCTCCGTCTCCCCCCGACTCCGTCTCCCCCCGACTCCATCTCCCCCCGTCTCTGTCTCCGTCTCCCCCCGACTCCGTCTGTCTCCGTCTCCCCCCGTCTCCCCCAATTCTCCGTCTCGTCTCCCCCCGTCTCCATCTCCCCCTGTCTCCGTCTCCCCCCGTCTCCCCCCGTCTCCGTCTCCGTCTCCGTCTCCCCCGTCTCCGTCTCCCCTGTCTCCGTCTCCGTCTCCCACCGTCTCCGTCTCCCCCCGTCTCCGTCTCCGTCTCCCCCGTCTCTTTCTCCGTCTCCCCCCGTCTCCCCCCGTCTCCGTCTCCGTCTCCCTCCGTCTCCGTCTCCCCCCGTCTCCGTCTCCGTCTCCCCCGTCTCCGTCTCCGTCTCCCCCCGTCTCTGTCTCCATCTCCCCCCGTCTCCTCCCGTCTCCGTCTCCCCCCGTTTCCGTCTCCCCTCCCCCTGTCTCCGTCTCCGTCTCCCCCCGTCAAATCGTCTCCCCCCGACTCCGTCTCCCCCCTGTCTCCGTCTCCCCCCGTCTCCGTCTCCCCCCGTCTCCGTCTCCCCCCGTCTCCTTTTCCCCCCGTCTCCTTCTCCCCCCTGTCTCTCTCTCCCCCCGTCTCCGTCTCCCCCCGTCTCCGTCTCCCCCCTGTCTCCGTCTCCCCCCGTCTCCGTCTCCCCCGTCTCCGTCTCCCCCCGTCTCCGTCTCCCCCGTCTCCCCCCGTCTCCATCTCCCCCCTGTCTCCGTCTCCCCCCTGTCTCCGTCTCCCCCCGTCTCCGTCTCCCCCGTCTCCGTCTCCATCCGTCTCCGTCTCCCCCGTCTCCGTCTCCATCCGTGTCCGTCTCCCCCCGTCTCCGTCTCCCCCTGTCTCCGTCTCCCCCCGTCTCCATCTCCCCCCGTCTCCGTCTCCATCTCCCCCCTGTCTCCGTCTCCCCCGTCTCCATCTCCCCCCGTCTTCGTCTCCCCCCGTCTCCGTCTCCCCCCGTCTCCATCTTCGTCTCCCCCGTCTACGTCTCCCCCCATCTCTGTCTCCGTCTCCCCCCCGTCTCTGTCTCCGTCTCCCCCCCGTCTCCGTCTCCCCCCGTCTCCGTCTCCGTCTCCCCCCGCCTCCGTCTCCGTCTCCCCCCGTCTACGTCTCCTTCTCCCCCCGTCTCCGTCTCCCCCCTGTCTCCGTCTCCCCCCGTCTCCGTCTCTCCCCGTCTCCGTCTCCCCCCGTCTCCGTCTTCGTCTCCCCCGTCTCCCCCCGTCTACCCCCGTCTCCGTCTCCCCCCATCTCTGTCTCCGTCTCCCCCCCGTCTCTGTCTCCGTCTCCCCCCCGTCTCCGTCTCCCCCCGTCTCCGTCTCCGTCTCCCCCCGCCTCCGTCTCCGTCTCCCCCCGTCTACGTCTCCTTCTCCCCCCGTCTCCGTCTCCCCCCTGTCTCCGTCTCCCCCCGTCTCCGTCTCTCCCCGTCTCCGTCTCCCCCCGTCTCCGTCTTCGTCTCCCCCGTCTCCCCCCGTCTCCCCCCGTCTCCGTCTCCCCCGTCTCCGTCTCCCCCCGTCTCCCCCGTCTCCGTTTCCCCCTGTCTCCGTCTCCCCCGTCTCCGTCTCCCCCCGTCTCCGTCTCCCCCCGTCTCCGTCTACCCCGTCTCCGTCTCCCCCGTCTCCATCTCCCCCCGTCTCCGTCTCCCCCATCTCCGTCTCCCCCGTCTCCATCTCCCCCTGTCTCCGTCTCCCCCGTCTCCGTCTCCCCCGTCTCCGTCTCCCCCCGTCTCCGTCTCCCCCGTCTCCGTCTCCCCCCTGTCTCCGTCTCCCCCCGTCTTCGTCTCCTCCGTCTCCGTCTCCCCCCATCTCCGTCTTCATCTCCCCCCGTCTACGTCTCCCCCCGTCTCCGTCTCCCCCCTGTCTCCGTCTCCCCCCGTCTTCGTCTCCCCCCGTCTCCGTCTCCGTCTCCCTTCGTCTCCGTCTCCCCCGTCTCCATCTCCCCCCGTCTTCGTCTCCCCCCCGTCTCCGTCTCCCCCCGTCTCCATCTTCGTCTCCCCCGTCTACGTCTCCCCCCATCTCTGTCTCCGTCTCCCCCCCGTCTCTGTCTCCGTCTCCCCCCGTCTCCGTCTCCCCCCGTCTCCGTTTCCGTCTCCCCCGCCTCCGTCTCCGTCTCCCCCCGTCTACGTCTCCGTCTCCCCCCGTCTCAGTCTCCCCCCTGTCTCCGTCTCCCCTCGTCTCCGTCTCTCCCCGTCTCCGTCTCCCCCCGTCTCCGTCTTCGTCTCCCCCGTCTCCCCCCGTCTCCGTCTCCCCCCGTCTCCCCCCGTCTCCGTCTCCCCCCGTCTCCCCCGTCTCCGTTTCCCCCTGTCTCCGTCTCCCCCGTCTCCGTCTCCCCCCGTCTCCGTCTCCCCCCGTCTCCGTCTCCCCCGTCTCCGTCTCCCCCGTCTCCATCTCCCCCCGTCTCCGTCTCCCCCGTCTCCGTCTCCCCCCGTCTCCGTCTCCCCCCGTCTCCGTCTCCCCCGTCTCTGTCTCCCCCCTGTCTCCGTCTCCCCCCGTCTTCGTCTCCTCCGTCTCCGTCTCCCCCCATCTCCGTCTTCATCTCCCCCCGTCTACGTCTCCCCCCGTCTCCGTCTCCCCCCGTCTCCGTCTCCCCCCGTCTCCGTCTCCGTCTCCCCCCGTCTACGTCTCCATCTCCCCCCGTCTCCGTCTCCCCCCGTCTCCGTCTCCCCCCGTCTCCGTCTCCCCCCTGTCTCCGTCTCCCCCCTGTCTCCGTCTCCCCCCGTCTCCGTCTCCCCCCTGTCTCCGTCTCCCCCCGTCTCTGTCTCCATCTCCCCCGTCTCTGTCTCCATCTCCCCCCGTCTCCGTCTCCCCCTGTCTCCGTCTCTCCCCGTCTCCCCCCGTCTCTCCCCGTCTCCCCCCGTCTCCGTCTCCGTCTCCCCCCGTCTCCGTCTCCGTCTCCCCCCGTCTCCGTCTCCCCCCGTCTCCGTCTCCCCCGTCTCCGTCGTCCCCGTCTCCGTCTCCCCCCGTCTCCGTCTCCCCCCTTTCTCCGTCTCCCCCCTGTCTCCATCTCCATCCGTCTCCGTCTCCCCCCATTTCCGTCTCCGTCTCCCCCGTCTCCGTCTCCCCCGTCTCCGTCTCCCCCATCTCCGTCTCCCCCCATCTCGGTCTCCCCCCGTCTCCGTCTCCCCCCGTCTCCGTCTCCCCCCGTCTCCGTCTCCCCCCGTCTCCATCTCCCCCCATCTCCGTCTCCCCCCTGTCTCCGTCTCCATCTGTCTCCTTCTCCCCCCATCTCCGTCTCCCCCCATCTCCGTCTCCCCCGTCTCCGTCTCCCCCCCGTCTCCGTCTCCCCCGTCTCCATCTCCCCCCTGTCTCCGTCTCCCCCCGTCTCCGTCTCCCCCCGTCTCCGTCTCCCCCGTCTCCATCTCCCCCCTGTCTCCGTCTCCCCCCGTCTTCGTCCCCCCTCCGTCTCCCTCCGTCTCCGTCTCCCCCTGTCTCCGTCTCCGTCTCCCCCCGTCTCCATCTCCGTCTCCCCCCGTCTCCGTCTCCCCCGTCTCTATCTCCCCCCTGTCTCCGTCTCCCCCTGTTTTCGTCTCCCCCCGTCTCCGTCTCCCCCGTCTCCGTCTCCCCCCGTCTTATCTCCGTCTCCCCCCGTCTCCGTCTCCCCCCGTCTCCGTCTCCCCCCGTCTCCGTCTCCATCTCCCCCCGTCTCCGTCTCCCCCCGTCTCTGTCTCCGTCTCCCCCCGTCTCCGTCTCCGTCTCCCCCCGTCTCCGTCTCCGTCTCCCCCCGTCTCCGTCTACGTCTCTCCCCGTCTCCGTCTCCCCCCGTCTCCGTCTCCGTCTCCCCCCGTCTCCATCTCCCCCCGTCTCTGTCTCCCCCCGTCTCCCCCGTCTCCGTCTCCCCCCGTCTCCGTCTCCCCCTGTCTCTGTCTCCCCCGTCTCCCCCGTCTCCGTCTCCCCCCGTCTCCGTCTCCCCCTGTCTCCGTCTCCCCCCGTCTCCGTCTCCCCCTGTCTCTGTCTCCCCCGTCTCCCCCGTCTCCGTCTCCCCCCGTCTCCGTCTCTCCCTGTCTCCCCCCGTCTCCGTCTCCCCCATCAGATAGAAGGTATTGATTAGCCTACTGATTTGCGGTCTCTCGGTAATACCATGGAGAATGTGCTGGCACTGTGACAATTCGTATCTGCAGTTTGAAACGGACGATTTAACAATGTGTCAGAGGTCACGTTAAGGCTCGACACTTAACCTCTGACCCCTAGCCTGAGGCTATAGTACTGATTAGTGTGACCTCAACGTTCTTTATTAGTTGATAGATTTGTATTATTAGAGGAGATATGGACGGGAGAGAAGTAAACTATCAGTCTGCTGACCTCGTGACCTCTTAACTAATAATAGGTTAATATATATGAGGTTTCTACTGACCTCGTGACCTCTTAACTAATAATAGGTTAATATACAGTGCCTTGCGAAAGTATTCGGCCCCCTTGAACTTTGCGACCTTTTGCCACATTTCAGGCTTCAAACATAAAGATATAAAACTGTATTTTTTTGTGAAGAATCAACAACAAGTGGGACACAATCATGAAGTGGAACGACATTTATTGGATATTTCAAACTTTTTTAACAAATCAAAAACTGAAAAATTGGGCGTGCAAAATTATTCAGCCCCTTTACTTTCAGTGCAGCAAACTCTCTCCAGAAGTTCAGTGAGGATCTCTGAATGATCCAATGTTGACCTAAATGACTAATGATGATAAATACAATCCAGGAGGAGGAGGTTTCTACTGACCTCGTGACCTCTTAACTAATAATAGGTTAATATATATGAGGTTTCTACTGACCTCGTGACCTCTAACTAATAATAGGTTTGTATATATGAGGTTTCTACTGACCTCGTGACCTCTTAACTAATAATAGGTTAATATATATGAGGTTTCTACTGACCTCGTGACTTCTAACTAATAATAGGTTAATATATATGAGGTTTCTACTGACCTCGTGACCTCTTAACTAATAATAGGTTAATATATATGAGGTTTCTACTGACCTCCTGACCCCTAACTGACCAGGGAAAACTCTGGACCTTAAAGGCAGGTAAGGACATCACTAAAGTCTAGAGGTTTTCCAGTTCAAGTGGTCAGAAAAATAACTTGGCTCTACAAGTCTGCCTTTTAAAACCATTAAATAAAAAATAAAGTTAACAACTTGTCACAAACCTTGCGGCGGGAAACCACGGTTCAATCCCTGTGTCCACCTCTTCCCCTGTAACGGTCTTCCTCTTCCTCTCTTGACGAGGAGTAGGAGGGATCGGAGGACCAAAATGCAGCGTGGTAAGTGTCCATCTTTTTAATAAAGTGAATGAACACTGAACAAAAACAACAAAATGAACGAACGAAAACCCAAAGAGTTCCTGTCTGGTGCAGAAAACAAACACCCACCAAACACAGCTGGGAAAAGGCTGCCTAAGTATGATTCTCAATCGGAGACAACGAACGACACCTGCCTCTGATTGAGAACCATACCAGGCCAAACACAATATAGAAAAACGAACATAGACAACCCACCCCAACTCACTCCCCTGACCAATCTAAAACAAAGACAGAACAAAAAAACTAAGGTCAGAACTTAACTCTGTTTCTCACACCTGTCTCTATCCACCCCTCCCCTCTGTTTCTCACACCTGTCTCTATCCACCCCTCCCCTCTGTTTCTCACACCTGTCTCTATCCACCCCTCCCCTCGGTTTCTCATACCTGTCTCTATCCACCCCTCCCCTCTGTTTCTCACACCTGTCTCTATCCACCCCTCTCCTCTGTTTCTCACACCTGTCTCTATCCACCCCTCCCCTCTGTTTCTCACACCTGTCTCTATCCACCCCTCCCCTCTGTTTCTCACACCTGTCTCTATCCACCACTCCCCTCTGTTACTCACACCTGTCTCTATCCACCCCTCCCCTCTGTTTCTCACACCTGTCTCTATCCACCCCTCCCCTCTGTTTCTCACACCTGTCTCTATCCACCCCTCTCCTCTGTTTCTCACACCTGTCTCTATCCACCACTCCCCTCTGTTTCTCACACCTGTCTCTATCCACCCCTCCCCTCTGTTTCTCACACCTGTCTCTATCCACCCCTCTCCTCTGTTTCTCACACCTGTCTCTATCCACCCCTCCCCTCTGTCTCTATCCACCCCTCCCCTCTGTTTCTCACACCTGTCTCTATCCACCACTCCCCTCTGTTTCTCACACCTGTCTCTATCCACCACTCCCCTCTGTCTCTCACACCTGTCTCTATCCACCCCTCCCCTCTGTTTCTCACACCTGTCTCTATCCACCCCTCCCCTCTGTTTCTCACACCTGTCTCTATCCACCACTACCCTCTGTTTCTCACACCTGTCTCTATCCACCCCTCCCCTCTGTTTCTCACACCTGTCTCTATCCACCCCTCCCCTCTGTTTCTCACACCTGTCTCTATCCACCCCTCCCCTCTGTTTCTCACACCTGTCTCTATCCACCCCTCCCCTCTGTTTCTCACACCTGTCTCTATCCACCACTACCCTCTGTTTCTCACACCTGTCTCTATCCACCCCTCCCCTCTGTTTCTCACACCTGTCTCTATCCACCCCTCCCCTTTGTTTCTCACACCTGTCTCTATCCACCACTCCCCTCTGTTACTCACACCTGTCTCTATCCACACCTCCCCTCTGTCTCTCACACCTGTCTCTATCCACCCCTCCCCTCTGTTTCTCACACCTGTCTCTATCCACCCCTCTCCTCTGTTTCTCACACCTGTCTCTATCCACCCCTCCCCTCTGTTTCTCACACCTGTCTCTATCCACCACTCCCCTCTGTTTCTCACACCTGTCTCTATCCACCCCTCCCCTCTGTTTCTATCCACCCCTCCCCTCTGTTTCTCACACCTGTCTCTATCCACCCCTCTCCTCTGTTTCTCACACCTGTCTCTATCCACCCCTCCCCTCTGTTTCTCACACCTGTCTCTATCCACCCCTCCCCTCTGTTTCTCACACCTGTCTCTATCCACCACTCCCCTCTGTTACTCACACCTGTCTCTATCCACCCCTCCCCTCTGTTTCTCACACCTGTCTCTATCCACCCCTCCCCTCTGTTTCTCACACCTGTCTCTATCCACCCCTCTCCTC
>NC_143039.1:562500-577500 GCF_057628025.1 Oncorhynchus mykiss | reverse complement strand
CAGTCTCTATGATGGTTATAACACAGTCTCTATATAATATAGATGGATATAACACAGTCTCTATATAATATAGATGGATATAACAGTCTCTATATAATATAGATGGTTATAACACAGTCTCTATGATGGTTATAACACAGTCTCTATATAATATAGATGGTTATAACACAGTCTCTATGATGGATATAACACAGTCTCTATATAATATAGATGGTTATAACACAGTCTCTATATAATATAGATGGATATAACACAGTCTCTATGATGGTTATAACACAGTCTCTATATAATATAGATGGATATAACACAGTCTCTATATAATATAGATGGATATAACACAGTCTCTATATAATATAGATGGTTATAACACAGTCTCTATATAATATAGATGGTTATAACACAGTCTCTATGATGGTTATAACACAGTCTCTATATAATATAGATGGTTATAACACAGTCTCTATATAATATAGATGGTTATAACACAGTCTCTATGATGGTTATAACACAGTCTCTATATAATATAGATGGATATAACACAGTCTCTATATAATATAGATGGATATAACACAGTCTCTATATAATATAGATGGTTATAACACAGTCTCTATATAATATAGATGGTTATAACACAGTCTCTATGATGGATATAACACAGTCTCTATATAATATAGATGGTTATAACACAGTCTCTATATAATATAGATGGTTATAACACAGTCTCTATATAATATAGATGGTTATAACACAGTCTCTATATAATATAGATGGTTATAACACAGTCTCTATGATGGTTATAACACAGTCTCTATATAATATAGATGGATATAACACAGTCTCTATGATGGTTATAACACAGTCTCTATATAATATAGATGGTTATAACACAGTCTCTATATAATATAGATGGTCATAACACAGTCTCTATGATGGTTATAACACAGTCTCTATATAATATAGATGGATATAACACAGTCTCTATATAATATAGATGGTTATAACACAGTCTCTATATAATATAGATGGTTATAACACAGTCTCTATGATGGTTATAACAGTCTCTATATAATATAGATGGATATAACACAGTCTCTATGATGGTTATAACACAGTCTCTATATAATATAGATGGTTATAACACAGTCTCTATATAATATAGATGGTCATAACACAGTCTCTATGATGGTTATAACACAGTCTCTATATAATATAGATGGATATAACACAGTCTCTATATAATATAGATGGTTATAACACAGTCTCTATATAATATAGATGGTTATAACACAGTCTCTATGATGGATATAACACAGTCTCTATATAATATAGATGGTTATAACACAGTCTCTATATAATATAGATGGTTATAACACAGTCTCTATGATGGTTATAACACAGTCTCTATATAATATAGATGGTTATAACACAGTCTCTATATAATATAGATGGTTATAACACAGTCTCTATATAATATAGATGGATATAACACAGTCTCTATATAATATAGATGGTTATAACACAGTCTCTATGATGGTTATAACACAGTCTCTATATAATATAGATGGTTATAACACAGTCTCTATATAATATAGATGGTTATAACACAGTCTCTATGATGGTTATAACACAGTCTCTATATAATATAGATGGTTATAACACAGTCTCTATATAATATAGATGGTTATAACACAGTCTCTATGATGGTTATAACACAGTCTCTATATAATATAGATGGATATAACACAGTCTCTATATAATATAGATGGTTATAACACAGTCTCTATGATGGTTATAACACAGTCTCTATATAATATAGATGGATATTACACAGTCTCTATATAATATAGATGGATATAACACAGTCTCTATATAATATAGATGGATATAACACAGTCTCTATGATGGTTATAACACAGTCTCTATATAATATAGATGGTTATAACACAGTCTCTATGATGGATATAACACAGTCTCTATATAATATAGATGGTTATAACACAGTCTCTATATAATATAGATGGATATAACACAGTCTCTATGATGGTTATAACACAGTCTCTATATAATATAGATGGTTATAACAGTCTCTATATAATATAGATGGATATAACACAGTCTCTATATAATATAGATGGATATAACACAGTCTCTATATAATATAGATGGATATAACACAGTCTCTATATAATATAGATGATTATAACACAGTCTCTATATAATATAGATGAATATAACACAGTCTCTATGATGGTTATAACACAGTCTCTATATAATATAGATGGATATAACACAGTCTCTATGATGGTTATAACACCGTCTCTATATAATATAGATGGTTATAACACAGTCTCTATGATGGATATAACACAGTCTCTATATAATATAGATGGTTATAACACAGTCTCTATATAATATAGATGGATATAACACAGTCTCTATGATGGTTATAACACAGTCTCTATATAATATAGATGGTTATAACAGTCTCTATATAATATAGATGGATATAACACAGTCTCTATATAATATAGATGGATATAACACAGTCTCTATATAATATAGATGGTTATAACACAGTCTCTATGATGGTTATAACACAGTCTCTATATAATATAGATGGTTATAATACCGTCTCTATATAATATAGATGGATATAACACAGTCTCTATATAATATAGATGGTTATAATACAGTCTCTATATAATGTAGATGGATATAACACAGTCTCTATATAATATAGATGGATATAACACAGTCTCTATATAATATAGATGGTTATAACACAGTCTCTATATAATATAGATGGTTATAACACAGTCTCTATGATGGTTATAACACAGTCTCTATATAATATAGATGGTTATAACACAGTCTCTATATAATATAGATGGTTATAACACAGTCTCTATATAATATAGATGGTTATAACACAGTCTCTATATAATATAGATGGTTATAACACAGTCTCTATGATGGTTATAACACAGTCTCTATATAATATAGATGGTTATAACACAGTCTCTATATAATATAGATGGTTATAACACAGTCTCTATATAATATAGATGGTTATAACACAGTCTCTATATAATATAGATGGTTATAACACAGTCTCTATATAATATAGATGGATATAACACAGTCTCTATGATGGTTATAACACAGTCTCTATATAATATAGATGGTTATAACACAGTATCTATGATGGTTATAACACAGTCTCTATATAATATAGATGGTTATAACACAGTCTCTATGATGGTTATAACACAGTCTCTATATAATATAGATGATATAACACAGTCTCTATATAATATAGATGGTTATAACACAGTCTCTATATAATATAGATGGTTATAACACAGTCTCTATATAATATAGATGGTTATAACACAGTCTCTATATAATATAGATGGATATAACACAGTCTCTATATAATATAGATGGTTATAACACAGTCTCTATATAATATAGATGGATATAACACAGTCTCTGTGAAGGTTATAACACAGTCTCTATGATGGTTATAACACAGTCTCTATATAATATAGATGGTTATAACACAGTCTCTATATAATATAGATGGTTATAACCATAGTAATCCCTATAGACCCTGGTCATCCCTATAGACCCTGGTTATCCCTCTAGACCCTGGTCATCATGTAGACCCTGGTCATCCCTATAGACCCTGGTCATCATCTAGACCCTGGTTATCCCTATAGACCCTGGTTATCCCTATAGACCCTGGTCATCATGTAGACCCTGGTCATCCCTATAGACCCTGGTCATCCCTATAGACCCTGGTCATCATATAGACCCTGGTCATCCCTATAGACCCAGGTCATCCTTGTAGACCCTGGTCATCCCTATAGACCCTGGTCATCCCTATAGACCCTGGTCATCATGTAGACCCTGGTCTTCCCTATAGACCCTGGTCATCCCTGTAGACCCTGGTCATCCCTATAGACCCTGGTCATCATGTAGACCCTGGTCATCCCTATAGACCCTGGTCATCATATAGACCCTGGTCATCATATAGACCCTGGTCATCCCTGTAGACCCTGGTCATCATGTAGACCCTGGTTATCCCTATAGACCCTGGTCATCATGTACACCCTGGTCATCCCTATAGACCCTGGTCATCATATAGACCCTGGTCATCATGTAGACCCTGGTCATCATGTAGACCCTGGTTATCCCTATAGACCCTGGTCATCATGTAGACCCTGGTTATCCCTATAGACCCTGGTCATCATGTAGACCCTCGTTATCCCTATAGACCCTGGTCATCATGTACACCCTGGTCATCCCTATAGACCCTGGTCATCATATAGACCCTGGTCATCATGTAGACCCTGGTCATCATGTAGACCCTGGTTATCCCTATAGACCCTGGTCATCATGTAGACCCTCGTTATCCCTATAGACCCTGGTCATCATGTAGACCCTGGTCATCCCTATAGACCCTGGTCATCATGTAGACCCTCGTTATCCCTATAGACCCTGGTCATCATGTAGACCCTGGTCATCCCTATAGACCCTGGTCATCATGTAGACCCTGGTTATCCCTATAGACCCTGGTCATCATGTAGACCCTCGTTATCCCTATAGACCCTGGTCATCATGTAGACCCTCGTTATCCCTATAGACCCTGGTCATCATGCAGACCCTGGTCATCATGTAGACCCTGGTCATCCCTGTAGACCCTGGTCATCATGTAGACCCTGGTCATCATGTAGACCCTGGTCATCCCTATAGACCCTGGTCATCATATAGACCCATGTCATCCCTATAGACCCTGGTCATCATATAGACCCTGGTCATCATGTAGACCCTGGTCATCATGTAGACCCTGGTTATCCCTATAGACCCTGGTCATCATGTAGACCCTGGTTATCATGTAGACCCTGGTCATCCCTATAGACCCTGGTCATCCCTATAGACCCTGGTCATCATGTAGACCCTGGTCATCCCTATAGACCCTGGTCATCCCTATAGACCCTGGTCATCATGTAGACCCTGGTCATCCCTATAGACCCTGGTCATCCCTATAGACCCTGGTCATCATGTAGACCCTGGTCATCCCTATAGACCCTGGAGATCTATTACCCAGACACAGAGGGCCATTCTCCCAGAGATGACTGTAAACCAGGAGATCTATTACCCAGACACAGAGGGCCATTCTCCCAGAGATGACTGTAAACCAGTAGATCTATTACCCAGACACAGAGGGCCATTCTCCCAGAGATGACTGTAAACCAGGAGATCTATTACCCAGACACAGGGGGCCATTCTCCCAGAGATGACTGTAAACCAGGAGATGTATTACCCAGACACAGAGGGCCATTCTTCCTCGTGTGATTTTTCAACGTGTGTGTGTGTGTGTGTGTGACTTCACTGTGTCTCAGCGCTCGTTTAGAGAAGTGAAGTTTTGTCCTTGCCTTACAGTTCTCCTTCTCCTCCCCTGTGATTGATGTTGTCCATAACTTATAGCTGTCCCATTACCCCCCCATGTGTGTGTGTGTGTGTGTGTGTGGTGTGTGTGTGTGTGTGCGCGTGGTGTGTGTGCGCGTGGTGTGTGTGTGTGTGCGCGTGTGTGTGTGTGTGTGTGTGTGTGCGTGTGTGTGTGTTCATGTGTGTGTGTGTGTGTGTGTGTGTGTTCATGTGTGTGTGTGTGTGTGTGTGTGTGTGTGTGTTTGTGTGTGTGTGTGTGTGTGTGTGTGTGTGTGTGTGCGCGTGCGTGCGTGCTTGCGCGCACGTGTGTATGTGTGTGTGTGTGTGTGTCTCCATGACTTATATGCCGTCACATTAGCCAGTAGCGTTATGTCACTATGTCACCGCGGCCCGGCCTATCAGCAGCCCCTTAACGACGCTGAGCTCCCGTCTCCTCCTCCGCCCGCCGCCGCTCGACGCGTTAGGTACCGTGGAAATGATGATGTCGTCCCCGGTAATCTGCTGCTAATATCGTTAAACAGTGTTTAAATATGTTTCATTTCATTTGTCAGGTCGGGCTGAACCGATCCCCAGCCCCCTCCTCCTCTCCTCCTCACACTCCATTACCCTGTGTCCCAAACGACACCCTGTTCCCTATGTAGTGCACTAGCCACACCTCTAGTAGTGCACTAGCCACACCTCTAGTAGTGCACTACGTAGGGAATAGGGTGCCGTTTGGGGACTCATTACGCTGCAGACGGAGTACCATCAGCCTCTCTCTCTCTCTCTCTCATCCCTCATCAGGAGAATTAGCTGATTATTAAGCAGTACTAATTATCTCCTCATGAGGTCTGATATATTTAACCTCCACGTTACAGCGGTGGTGCTAATGGCCTTGGGAAAATTGAATTGAGGAGAGAAGAATTGGAAAGCTCATTTAAAGAAACATCAAGGAAGAAACCGTGAGGGAGGAGCAGGGGTGGGGAGAGGGGGAGGGGGAGAGAGGGGGAGGGGAAGAGAAGGGAGGGAAGAGAGGGGGAGGGAGAGAAAGGGGAGGGGAGAGAGAGGAGCAGGGGTAGGGAGAGAGGGGGAGGGGAGAGAGGGAGGAGGGAGAGAGGGGGAGGGGAGGGAAGGGGAGGGGAGAGAGGGAGGGGCGGGGGTAGGGAGAGAGGGGGAGGAGGGAGAGAGGGAAAGAGAGGAGGGAAGGAGGAGAGGGAGGAGCAGGGGTGGGGAGAAAGGGGGAGGGGAGAGAGAGAGGAGGGAGAGAGGGGGAGGAAGAGAAAGAGGGAGGGGAGAGAGGGAGGAGCAGGGTAGGGGAAGAGAGGGAGGAGCAGGGGTGGGGAGAGGGGAGGGAGCAGGGGTGGGGAGGAGGGGGAGGAGCGGGGTGGGGAGAGGGGGAGGGGAGAGAGGGAGGAGGGAGAGAGGGAGGAGGAGAGGGGGAGGAGGGGAGGGAGAGGAAGGGAGTGGAAGGTGGGGAGAGGGAGGAGGGAGAGGGAGGAGGGAGAGCGAGGGGAGAGGGGAGGGAGAGAGGGGGAGGGAGAGGGAGATGATGGGGGAGGGAGAGGGGAGAGGGGGAGGGGAGAGAGGGAAGGGGGGAGGGAGTAGGTGGGGAGGGGGAGGGGAAAGGGGAGGGGGAGGAGGGAGAGAGGGGAGAGAGGGAGGAGGGAGAGGGAGATAGGGAGGGGAGAGAGAGGGAGGGGAGGGAGGGGGGAGGGGAGAGGGGGAGGGGAGAGGGGAAGGGAGAAGGGGGAGGGAGGGGTGGGAGGGGGATCGGTGGGGAGAGAGGGAGGAGGGAGAGGGAGATAGGTGGGGAGGGAGAGAGGGAAGAGAGGGGAGGGAGGGGGAGGGAGGGGTGGGAGGGAGGGAGGGGGAGGGAGAGAGGTGGGGAGAGGGGACGGGGGAATGAGGGAGGGCAGAGGGAAGGAGGGGAGAGGGGAGGGGAAGAGAGAGAGATGAGGAGGGTGGTGAGGGGGAGAGAGAGGGTACAGGTGAGAGGAAGAGAGACGAGAGAGGGAGAGGAAGATCATTCTGGGTATAGAGGTCTCAGCTGTAACGGGACATTAGTTCCTGTCTTCTTTCCATACTGTAGGTTGTTGTCTGTTTAGAGACTACAACTACTAACTAACTATTACTATGTCCGAGGTCAAGACTGATAAAGCATCCCAGTATTTCAATTGAAAATGGAATGATCCAAAAACCGATTCTATTATTAGCTTAAGGGAGGGTTTTATTTCTCCCCTCTCCTTCTCTCTTTCCCCCTCTCCTTCTCTCTCTCTCTCCTCTCTCTCCTCTCCTCTCTCTCTCCCTCCCTCTCCCTCTCCTTCTCTGCTTCCCCCTCTCCTTCTCTCTCTCCCCCTCTCTCCCCTCACCCCCCTTCTCTTGCTCTCTTCCACCTTGCCTTCCCAACCCCCAGCAGACAGTAGAATTGATGTCCTCTATTACTTCTCTGTCTCCTCTCCTCCTCCTCCTTCTATCCTGGGGGCCACAGAACATTTCACTGTGGGCTTGAACCACTCAGGTGGTCCATTTCCGTAGACAGGCCTACTGTCCATTGAGGGACTGACGACCTGTTTGGAAGGAGAACACGCACAAACCATCCTGGAAGCATGGGACCAAGGGAGGCTTTATCCCTCTTTATTCAGGAGGTCCTGTTAGCATGGGACCAAGGGAGGCTTTGTCCCCCTGTATTCAGGAGGTCCTGTTAGCATGGGACCAAAGGAGGCTTTATCCCTCTTTTCTCAGGAGGTCCTGGAAGCATGGGACCAAGGGAGGCTTTGTCCCCCTGTATTCAGGAGGTCCTGTTAGCATGGGACCAAGGGAGGCTTTGTCCCTCTTTATTCAGGAGGTCCTGTTAGCATGGGACCAAGGGAGGCTTTATCCCTCTTTACTCAGGAGGTCCTGTTAGCATGGGACCAAGGGAGGCTTTGTCCCTCTTTATTCAGGAGGTCCTGTTCATGGGACCAAGGGAGGCTTTATCCCTCTTTATTTAGGAGGTCCTGTTAGCATGGGACCAAGGGAGGACTGTCCCTCTTTACTCAGGAGGTCCTGTTAGCATGGGACCAAGGGAGGCTTTGTCCACGTCTTATTTACTCAGGAGGTTCACATTCCACAGTATAATGTAAACCTTCACCTGACTGTTCTCTCTGTTCTCTCTGTCCTCTCTGTTCTCTCTGTCCTCTCTGTTCTCTCTGTCCTCTCTGTTCTCTCTGTCCTCTCTGTTCTCTCTGTTCTCTCTGTTCTCTCTGTCCTCTCTGTTCTCTCTGTCCTCTCTGTCCTCTCTGTTTTCTCTGTTCTCTCTGTCCTCTCTGTTCTCTCTGTCCTCTGTTCTCTCTGTCCTCTCTATTCTCTCTCTGTTCTCTCTGTTCTCTCTGTTCTCTCGGTTCTCTCTGTCCTCTCTGTCCTCTCTGTTCTCTCTGTTCTCTCCTATCTGTCTCTCTGTTCTCTCTGTCCTCTCTGTTCTCTCTGTTCTCTCTGTTCTCTCTGTTCTCTCTAGTCTCTCTGTTCTCTCGGTTCTCTCTGTCCTCTCTGTCCTCTCTGTTCTCTGTTCTCTCTGTCCCTCTCTGTTCTCTCTGTTCTCTCTGTTCTCTCTGTTCTCTCTAGTCTCTCTGTTCTCTCTGTTCTCTCTGTTCTTTCTCTGCCTCTCTGTCCTCTCTGTTCTCTCTGTTCTCTCGGTTCTCTCTGTCCTCTCTGTTCTCTCGGTTCTCTCTGTCCTCTCTGCCTCTCTGTCCTCTCTGTTCTCTCTGTTCTCTCGGTTCTCTCTGTCCTCTCTGTCCTCTCTGTTCTCTCTGTTCTCTCTGTTCTCTCTGTCCTCTCTGTTCTCTCTGTCCTCTCTGTTCTCTCTGTTCTCTCGGTTCTCTCTGTCCTCTCTGTTCTCTCGGTTCTCTCTGTCCTCTTCTGTCCTCTCTGTCCTCTCTGTCCTCTCTGTTCTCTTGGTTCTCTCTGTCCTCTCTGTTCTCTCTGTCCTTCTATACTTTCTCTCCGGCTCCAAATGTTTCATTCGGTCTCTTAGGTCAGAACGATGCCCTCTTACACACACACACACACGCACACGCACACGCACACGCACGCACACGCGCGCGCACACACACACACATACACATACACACACACACGTGCACACAGCATGTGAACAAACAAACATAGACTGCCAGTTGTTCTCTTTTCTGAACCAAAAACGTTCTTTATTGAAGACCCAAAATCCAGTCTGATGCAGTGAAACATGACATCTATTTCCAAACCGTTTACCGTTCCACAGTGTCTAACAGGAAGTAGAAGAAGCTTCTGTTTAAGAATTTAAGACTCAAATTGTAAATGGTAGTGAGAATTAAATTAGAAAACATCATTAACCAACACACAGGTGTAGAGACATGTTGTTGAGACCAAGGCTCTGAGACGGTTGTCCTTCTGGAAGGTTCTCGCATCTCCTCAGAAGGAACTCTGGAGCTCTAGAGAGTGACCATTGGGATCTTGGTCACCTCCCTGACCTGGCCCTTCTGGAAGGTTCTCCATCTCCACAAGGAACTCTGGAGCTCTGTCAGAGTGACCATTGGGATCTCGTAGCCTTCCTGACCAAGGCCCTTCTCCCCGATTGATGAGTTGGCCCGGGACGCCAGCTCTAGGAAGAGTCTTGGTGGTTCCAAACGTCTTCCCATAAGAATGACGGAGGCCACTGTGTTCTTGGGTGTATTTTGGTACCCTTCCCCAGATATGTACCTCGACACAATCCTGTCTCGGAGCTCTATGGACAATTCCATCAACCTCACGGCTTGGATTTTGCTCTGACATGCACAGTCATAGTGGTGTCATAATGGTGTCATAACAGTCTTCATAGTGGTGTCATAACAGTGATGATTTTGGTGTCATAACAGTCTTCGTAGTGGTGTCATGATGGTGTCATAACAGTCTTCATAGTGGTGGCATAACAGTCTTCATAGTGGTGTCATAACAGTCTTCATAGTGGTGTCATAATGGTGTTATAAGTCTTTGTAGTGGTGTCATAACAGTCTTCATACTGGTGTCATAGTGGTGTCATTAGAGTCTTCATAGTGGTGTTATAACAGTCTTCATAGTGATGTTATAACAGTCTTCATAGTGGTGTCATAACAGTCTTCATAGTGGTGTTATAACAGTCTTCGTAGTGGTGTCATAGTGGTATCATAACAGTCTTCATAGTGGTTTCATAACAGTCTTCATAGTGGTGTCATAATAGTCTTCATAGTGATGTCATAACAGTCTTCATAGTGGTGTCATAACAGTGTTCATAGTGGTATCATAACAGTCTTGATAGTGGTGTCATAACAGTCTTCATAGTGGTATCATAGTGGTATCATAACAGTCTTCATAGTGGTATCATAAGTCTTCATAGTGGTGTCATAACAGTCTTCATAGTGGTATCATAACAGTCTTCATAGTGGTGTCATCCATTTTCATAGTGGTGTCATAGTGGTATCATAACAGTCTTCATAGTGGTGTTATAACAGTCTTCATAGTGGTGCTGATGACAGTCTTCATAGTGGTGTCATAACAGTCTGTCATAGTGGTATCATTAACAGTCTTCTCATAGTGGTGTCATAGTGGTGTCATAGTGGTATCATAACCATCTTCATAGTAGTATAATGGTGGTATCGTGGTATCATAACAGTCTTTATAGTGGTGTTATAACCAGTCTTCATAGTGGTATCATGGTGATAGTTGTGTCATAGTGGTATCATAACCATCTTCATAGTGGTATCATAACAGTCTTCATAGTGGTGTGCATAACAGTCTTCATAGTGGTGTCATAACAGTCTTCATAGTGGTGTCCTCTATATTGTTATAGCAATAAGATAACTATTGAAGATAAGTGTAAATGATCTCCAGCAGCATGCCTGGTTACAGCCAGAGGTCACAGAGGTCAGTGTTCTGTTTGATCCAGTGTTCCATCATTCCAGACATGGTCTTTAGGGTTCAGGGGTCACACTGAACATCCCCTTTACCAAACCACCCACACCAGACCACCCCCATCTCCACCCGTCTATCTCACTCTTCTCCCTTTACCAAACCACCCACCTACACCAGACCACCCATCTATACCAGACCACCCATCTCCACCCGTCTCTCTCACCTCTCTCCCTTTACCAAACCACCTACACCAGACCACCCATCTCCACCCGTCTATCTCACCTCTCTCCCTTTACCAAACCACCCACCTACACCAGACCACCCATCTACACCAGACCACCCATCTACACCAGACCACCCATCTCCCACCCGTCTCTCTCACCTCTCTCCCTTAGCAAACCACCTACACCAGACCACCCATCTCCACCCGTCTCTCTCACCTCCCTCCCTTTACCAGACCACCCACCTACACCAGACCACCCATCTCCACCCGTCTCTCTCACCTCTCTCCCTTTACCAAACCACCCACACCAGACCACCCATCTCCACCCGTCTCTCTCACCTCCCTCCCTTACCAAACCACCCACACCAGGACCACCCATCTCCACCCGTCTCTCTCACCTCCCTCCCCTACCAGACCACCCACCTACACCAGACCACCCATCTCCACCCGTCTCTCTCACCTCTCTCCCTTTACCAAACCACCCACACCAGACCATGTTTTGTTCCCCGAGCCACTTAGTTATCACTTTTGCCTTATAGTAAGGTGCTACATCACACTGGAAAAGGCATTGTTCGTCACCAAACTGTTCCTGGATGGTTGGGAGAAGTTGTTCTTGGAGGATGTGTTGGTACCATTCTTTATTCATGGCTGTGTTCTTAGGCAACATTGTGAGTGAGCCCACTCTCTTGGCTGAGAAGCAACCCAGCACGTGAATGGTCTCAGGATAATTTACTGTAGGGCATGACACAGGACTGATGGTAGCGCTCACCTTGTCTTCTCCCGGACAAGCTTTTTCCAATGCCCCCAAACAATCTGAAAGGGGATTCATCCAAGAATCTCTTCCTCAGCAGTCCAATCCCTGTACCTTCTGCAGAATATCAGTCTGTCCCTGATGTTTTTCCGCAGAGAAGTGGCTTCTTTGCCTCCCTACTTGACACCAGGCCATCCTCCAAAAGTCTCGCCTCAGGTAACCATGGTTGACAGAGGCAGAACAATGATTCCAAGCACCACCCTCCTTTTGAAGCTTCCAGTCTGTTTATTTGAACTCAATCAGCATGACAGAGTGATCTCCAGCCTTGTCCTCGTCAACACTCACATCTGTGTTAAAGAGAGAATCACTGACATGATGTCAACTGTTCCTTTTGTGGCAGGGCTGAAATGCCGTGGAAATGTTTTTTTGGGGGGGGATTCAGTTCATTTGCATGGCAAAGAGGGACTTCGCAATTAATTGCAATTCATCTGATCACTCTTCATAACATTCTGGATTATATGCAAATTGCCATCATACAAACTGAGGCAGCAGACGTGAAAATGAAAATTTATAAGCATGGAATTCCACACATTTTATTGTGATTATTTCAGGCCCTGTGCCATTGCTGGGCCACGGCAGTGAACGATTCAGCAGGCTACTGTGATTATTCCAGGCCCTGTGCCATTTCTGGGCCACGGCAGTGAACGATTCAGCAGGCTACTGTGATTATTTTAGGCCCTGTGCCATTTCTGGGCCACGGCAGTGAACGATTCAGCAGGCTACTGTGATTATTTCAGGCCCTGTGCCATTTCCGGGCCACGGCAGTGAACGATTCAGCAGGCTACTGATCCTTTCAGGCCCTGTGCCATTTCTGGGCCACGGAAGTGAACGATTCAGCAGGCTACTGTGATTATTTCAGGCCCTGTGCCATTTCTGGGCCACGGCAGTGAACGATTCAGCAGGCTACTGTGATTATTTCAGGCCCTGTGCCATTGCCGGGCCACGGCAGTGAACGATTCAGCAGGCTACTGTGATTATTTCAGGGGGAGTCTCTTCACATATCGGCTATATGTCCCAAATGCCACCCTATTCCCTACATAGTGCACTACTTTCGACTAGGACCCATAGGGCTATGTAGGGAGTGGGTAACGTGGGACTAAAGCGATCTGCCCTTTGTGACACGACTTAAAGTACCAAAATACAATACCAGTTAAAGTGATGTGTTGAGACGAATCAGTCTAGAAGCTTCTTTAATAAACGGTCCAGTTTACATTTCTAGCGGCTCGTAACGTACAGAGAGCGATAATGATGGTTTTAGAAGAACCTCAGACACGAGCAAACATTAGTTTAGGGGGGCCGACTGGGGCGAGAGGGGGTTAAAGGTTATACCGAGAGAGATCCACTGAGGATTTACAAAAAAAAAAAAGGGTCTGTCCAATCTGTATGGATGGTTTTTCTGTAGTCGGTAGAGAGACAAAGAGTAAGGGGGGGGGAGAGAGAACAAGGGAACAGAGTGGAGAAGAAGAGATGGGAGAGGAAAGGAGGAAGGAGGAAGGGAGGGAGAGGAGAAGAGAGGGAGAGGAGGGTGAGAGGAGAGGAGGAGAGAGGAGAGGAGGGGAGAGGGAGAGGAGAGGAGGGTGAGGGAGAGGAGGAGGAAGAGGAGAGGAGGGTGAGGAGAGGAGAGGAGAGGGAGAGGAGAGGAGGGTAGAGGAGAGGAGGAGAGAGGAGAGGAGGGTGAGGGAGAGGAGGGTAGAGGAGAGGAGGAGAGAGGAGAGGAGAGGAGAGGGAGAGGAAAGGGAGGGAGAGGAGGGAAGGGCGAGGAGGGTGAGGGAAGGGAGAGGAGGGTAGAGGAGAGGAGAGGACGGAGGGTAGAGGAGAGGAGAGGAGAGGAGGGTGAGGGGGAGGGAGAGGAGGGTAGAGGAGAGGAGGAGAGGGAAGGAGGATGAGAGGAGGGTAGAGACGGGGGGAAGGGAGGGGAGAGGGGAGGTAGGCATGGTGGAGGTATTAGTCTCTGTTAGAGGTAGAGGAGAGGGAGGGAGGGGAGAGGGAGAGGGAGGAGCAGTGGTGGAGGTGTTAGTTATTGTCTGTTAGAGGTAGAGGAGAGGAGAGGAGAGGAGAGGGAGAGGGAAGGGCAGTGGTGGAGGTGTTGGTCTGCTGTTAGAGGTAGAGGAGAGGAGGGGCAAGGGCAGGGGGAGGACGTGGTGGAGGTATTAGTCTCTGTTAGAGGTAGAGGAGAGGAGAGGAGAGGAGAGGGGGAGGACAGTGGTGGAGGTATTAGTCTCTGTTAGAGGTAGAGGAGAGGAGAGGAGAGGAGAGGGGAGGACAGTGGTGGAGGTATTAGTCTCTGTTAGAGGTAGAGGAGAGGAGAGGAGAGGGGAGGACAGTGGTGGAGGTATTAGTCTCTGTTAGAGGTAGAGGAGAGGAGGGTAGAGGAGGGTGAGGGAGAGGAGAGGAGGAGGAGAGGAGAGGGGAGGACAGTGGTGGAGGTATTAGTCTCTGTTAGAGGTAGAGGAGAGGAGGGAGGGAGGGAGAGGAGAGGGGAGGACAGTGGTGGAGGTATTGCTGTGTAGAGGTAGAGGAGAGGAGAGGAGAGGAGAGGAGAGGAGAGGGCAAGGGCAGGGAGAGGAGAGGAGAGGAGAGGAGGAGAGAGGAGAAGAGAGGGGAGGACAGTGGTGGAGGTATTAGTCTCTGTTAGAGGTAGGGAGAGGAGAGG
>NC_143039.1:550000-557500 GCF_057628025.1 Oncorhynchus mykiss | reverse complement strand
GGGAAGAGAGGGAGGAAGGGAGGGGAGGGGAAGAAAGAGGGAGGGGAGGGAGGGAGGGGAAGGAGAGAGGGAGGGAGGGGAGGGAGGGGAAGGGAGAGAGAGAGGGAGGGAGGGAGAAAGGAGAGAGAGAGGGAGGGAAGGGAAGGAAGAGGGAGGTTGGGAAGAGGAAGAGGGAAACACCCCACAGGACTAAACTACTCACTAGGACTCCATATCCCATAACACCCCACAGGACTAGACTCTCACTAGAACTCCATATCCCATAACACCCCACAGCACTAGACTCTCACTAGGACTCCATATCCCATAACACCCCACAGCACTGGACTATCCACTCAGACTCTATATCCATAACACCCCACAGCACTAGACTCTCACTAGGACTCCATATCCCATAACACCCCACAGCACTGGACTTCACTACAGACTCTATATCCATAACACCCCACAGCACCTAGACTCTCACTAGGACTCCATATCCCACTGACACCCCACAGCACTAGACTCTCAGTAAGTCATATCCCCTAACACCACAGACTAGACTCTCACTAGGACTCCATATCCCATAACGCCCCACAGCACTAGACTCTCACTAGGACTCCATATCCCATAACACCCACAGCACTAAACTATTCACTCAGACTCATATCCCATAACGCCCCACAGCACTAGACTCTCACTAGGACTCCATATCCCATAACACTCCACAGCACTAGACCAGATATTTAGCATGAATCTATCATCACATAATACCACAGCACTAGACTCTCAGTAGGACTCCATATCCCATAACACCCCACAGCACTAAGGACTCTTCACTAGGACTCCATATCCCATAACACCCCACAGCACTAGACTCTCACTAGGACTCCATATCCCATAACACTCCACAGCACTAGACTCTCACTTAGGACTCCATATCCCATAACACCCCACAGCACTAGACTCTCCTCAAGCTCCATCTCCATAACACTCCACAGCACTAGACCAGATATTTAGCATGAATCTATCATCACATAATACCACAGCACTAGACTCTCAGTAGGACTCCATATCCCATAACACCCCACAGCACTAGACTCTCACTAGGACTCCATATCCCATAACACCCCACAGCACTAGACTCTCACTAGAACTCCATATCCCATAACACCCCACAGCACTAGACTCTCACTAGGACTCCATATCCCATAACACCCCACAGGACTAGACTCTCACTAGGACTCCATATCCCATAACGCCCCACAGCACTAGACTCTCACTAGGACTCCATATCCATAACACCCCACAGCACTGAGTTTCTCACTCAGACTCCATATCCCATAACGCCCCACAGCACTAGACTCTCTGGGTAACTGCATAACACTCCACAGCACTAGACCAGATATTTAGCATGAATCTATCATCACATAATACCACAGCACTAGACTCTCAGTAGGACTCCATATCCATAACACCCCACAGCACTAGACTCTCAGTAGGACTCCATATCCCATAACACCCCACAGCACTAGACTCTCACTAGGACTCCATATCCCATAACACCCACAGCACTAGACTCTCAGTAGGACTCCATATCCCATAACACTCCACAGCACTAGACTCTCACTAGGACTCCATATCCCATAACACCCCACAGCACTGAGTTTCTCACTAGGACTCCATATCCCATAACACTCCACAGCACTAGACCAGATATTTAGCATGAATCTATCATCACATAATACCACAGCACTAGACTACTCATCCAAGTCCATATCCCATAACACCCACAGCACTAGACTCTCACTAGGACTCCATATCCCATAACACCCCCACAGCACTGAGTTCCACTAGGACTCCATATCCCATAACACCCCACAGCACTAGACTCTCACTAGGACTCCATATCCCATAACACCCCACAGCACTAGACTCTCACTAGGACTCCATATCCCATAACACCACACAGCACTAGACTCTCACTAGGACTCCATATCCCATAACACCCCACAGCACTAGACTCTCACTAGGACTCCATATCCCATAACACCCCACAGCACTAGACTCTCACTAGGACACCATATCCCATAACACCCCACAGCACTAGACTCTCCGCTGGACTCCCATATCCCATAACACTCCACAGCACTAGACCTGTCACTAAGACACCATACATGTCCTATTTAGTGAATCATTATTGGGACTGAATGACTGCCTCTCTCTACCTCTACCTCTACCCCTCTCTCCCTCTACCTCTCTCTCTACCTCTCTCTGTCTACCTCTACCTCTACCTCTCTGTCTCTCTCTCTGTCTCTCTCTCTGTCTCTCTCGCTCTCTCTGTCTCTCTCTCCCTCTCTACCTCTCTCTCTCTCTCTCTCTCTCTCTCTCTACCTCTCTCTCTCTACCTCTCTCTGTCTACCTCTACCTCTACCCCTCTCTCTCTCTCTCTCCTCTCTCTGTACCTACCTCTCTGTCTCTCTCTCTCTCTCTCTCTGTCTCTCTCTCTCTCTACCTCTCTCTCTCTCTACCTCTCTCTCTCTACCCCTCTCTCTCTCCCTCTCTCTCTCTCTCTCTCTTTCTCTCTCTCCCTCTCTCTTTTTCTACCTCTCTCTCTTTCTGTCTCTCTCTCTCTCTCTCTTTATCTGTGTGAGCTACAGAGCTTCTGAAAACAGATGAGGGAGGTGTGACAGATATGATGATAAGAGAGTCATTGAGGGCTGTGTAATGAGAGATTATTTCATTGAAGTGTATGGATATAGTCTCTGGTGCGTACTGCAGTAAGGCCTCGTTTAGGATGTCTCTCTGTTTAATATCCCCTCAGTTCACTACGCAGAGCAATTACAGTTAGAGGAAAAGTTAGAGGAAAGGAGGGAGGCAGGGAGATGGAAAAGGTGGTGGAGGGAAGGGGAAGGGAGGAGCAGGGAGATGGGAAGGACAAGAGGGAGGAATGGAAGAGGAGGCAGGAAGGGAAATGGGAGGGGCAGGAAGAGGAATGAAAGGAGGGAAGAATGAAAGGAGGGAGAGATGAAAGGAGGGAGGCAGGGAGATGGAAAGGAAGGAAGGAAGGGAGGAGGAGGAAGGGAAGTGGGAAAGGAAGGGAGGAAGGGAAGGGAGAGATGAAAGGAGGAGGAAGGGAAATAAAGCAAGGAAGAAGGAAAGCAGGGAGGAAGGGAGATGGGAAGGAAAGGAGGAAGGAAGGAGGCAGGAAGGAAGGGAGATGGGAAGGGAAAAGAGGGAGGAAGGAAGGAGGGAGGAAGGGAAGTGGGAAGGAAAGAAGGAAGGAAGGGAGATGGGAAGGAAAGAAGGGAGGAAGGAAGGAAGGAAGGAAGGGAGATGGAAAGGAAATGAGGGAGGAAGGGAAGGAGGGAGGAAGGGGGAATGGAAAGGAAAGAGGGAGGAAGGGAAGGGAGGGAGGGAGATGGGAAGGGAAATGAGGGAGGAAGGAAAGGAGGGAGGAAGGAAAGGAGGAGCAGGGAGATGGAAAGGAAGGGAGGAAGGAAGGAAGGAAGGCAGGGGAATGGGGAAGGAAAGAAGGAAGGAAAGGAGGGAGGAAGGGAATGGGAAGGGGAATGAGGGAGGAAGGAAGGGAGAGAAGGAAGGGAGGAAGGAAGGAGGAAGGCAGGGAGATGGGAAGGAAAAGAGGGAGGAAGGAAAGGAGGGAGGCAGGGAGATGGGAAGGGAAAAGAGGGAGGAAGGAGAGAAGGAGAGAGGAAGGGAAGGAGGAAGGAAAAGGAGAGCAATAGTGAGGAAGGGAGGAGGGAAGGGAGGGAGATAAGCGGGATCAGGGAGAGAGATAGGAAGGGGGGGGGTGTGGGGATGAGAGATATGGAAGGAGGAAGGAAAGGAGGAGATGCAAGGAAAGCAAAGGAGGAAGATGGAGGAATGAAAGGAGGGAGGAGATATGGAGGGAGGGAGGGAGGGAGAGGGAAGGAGATATGGAGGGAAGGAAACAGAAAGAATGAGAGATTTGGAGGGAGGGAGGAAGGAAGGAAGGGAGGGAGGGAGGGAGGTATGGAGGGATGGAGGCAGGGAGATGAGATATTTGGAGGGAGGGAGATATGGAGGGAGGGAGGAAGGAAGGAAGGGAGGGAGGGAGATGGAGGGATGGAGGCAGGGAGATAGAGATATGGAGGGAGGGAGGAAGGAATGAAGGGAGGGAGGGAGGGAGATATGGAGGCAGGGAGGCAGGGAGGGGGGATGAGAGAGATGTGGAGGGAGGGAGGGAGGGAAAGGAGGGAGGGAGAGAGATGGAGGGAGGGAGGCAGGGAGATCAGAGATATGGAGAGAGAGAAGGGAGATGGGGAGGGAGGAAGGAAAGGAGGGAGGCAGGGAGATGGAAAGGAAGGGAGAGAAGGGAGAAGGGATGGAAATTAGGGAGGAAGGGAAGGGAGGGAAGGAAAGGAGGAAATCAGGAGGGAGGAAGGAAGGAAAGGAGGGAGGAAGGGAGGAAGGAAAGGAGGGAGATAGAGGGGATTGGGAGAGAGAGATAGGAAGGGAGGAGAGATATGGGGATGAGGGAGTGTGGAAGGAAGGGAAGGGAGATAGAGAGGAAGGGAGGAAGGAAAGGAGGGAGAGAGGAAGGAAAGGAGAGAGATGGAGGAGCAGGGGAGTCAGAGATAGGAATTGAGGGAGATATGGGGATAGGAAGGAAAGGACGGAGATAGAGAGGATAGGGATGGAGGGCAGGGAGGGGTGCTGGAGGGAGAGAGGTATGGAGGGAGGATGGAGGGGGTGTGGAGGAGGGGTGCTGGAGGGAGGTGTGGAGGGAGAGAGGTATGGAGGGAGGGAGGTATGGAGGGAGGGAGGGTGTGGAGGAGGGAAGCATTTAGGGAGGGAGGTATGGAGGGAGGGAGGTATGGAGGGAGGGAGGTATGGAGGGAGGGAAGCATTTAGGGAGAGAGGTATGGAGGAAGGAGAAGGAGAAAGGGAAGTATCTGTCTGTGTGTCAACTGGGCCCATTGATTCCTCCGTTCCTTATTAGTCCACGACTGAGTGTCCCATCAAACACAGTGATCAGATACATTGATCACACATACTAGTAACGCCTCAACAGGCAATACTTCAGATCTGCAGTACGGAGAGTCAGAGTTGCAACCGAGTTATCTGGGAAGAACCAGACATCAGGGACGAGGTCCTAAAGAGACGCCGTTACAAACCATCAGTCGTCCAGGTTATATAAGCACTGAAACATCAAGCTGTTGGGAAATCCATCTGTACCAGTAACAATTACTACGCCTCCGTAACTAATATACAAGACAATACTACACTCTTCACGTCACAATATGAGAGTGTTACTTAATGTGTGTAGCTGTTAGAACCTCTAGTAGGTTTCCCCTCTGTCTGGCTCTCCCTCCCTGCAGTTCCTTCTCTGTCCAGTAGAGGTCACTCTGTTCCCTAAGCCACTCTGTTCCCTAAGCCACTCTGTTCCCTAAGTCACTCTGTTCCCTAAGTCACTCTGTTCCTAATAAGCCACTCTGTTCCCTGTCACCCAGCCTCTGTTCCCTGGCTGTCTCCCTAACCAGCTCTGTTCCCTAAGTCACTCTGTTCCCTAAGTCACTCTGTTCCCTTAAGCCACTCTGTTCCTAAGCCACTCTGTTCCCTAAGTCACTCTGTTCCCTTAAGTCACTCTGTTCCCTAAGCCACTCTGTTCCCTAGTCACTCTGTTCCCTAAGTCACTCTGTTCCCTAAGCCACTCTGTCCCTAAGCCACTCTGTTCCCTAAGTCACTCTGTTCCCTAAGTCACTCTGTTCCTAAGCCACTCTGTTCCCTAAGCCACTCTGTTCCCTAAGTCACTCTGTTCCCTAAGTCACTCTGTTCCCTAAGCCACTCTGTTCC
This sequence comes from Oncorhynchus mykiss, assembly GCF_057628025.1. Classification (NCBI taxonomy): domain Eukaryota; kingdom Metazoa; phylum Chordata; class Actinopteri; order Salmoniformes; family Salmonidae; genus Oncorhynchus; species Oncorhynchus mykiss. The sequence continues at coordinate 551,683 of NC_143039.1, read as the reverse complement.
CTAAGCCACTCTGTTCCCTAGCCACTCTGTTCCCTAAGCCACTCTGTTCCTAAGCCACTCTGTTCCCTAAGCCACTCTGTTCCCTGACCCACTCTGTTCCTGACCGCCTCCTGTTCCCTAAGCCACTCTGTTCCTAGTCACTCTGTTCCCTAATAAGCCACTCTGTTCCCTAACCAGCTCTGTTCCCTAAGCCACTCTGTTCCCTAGGCTCTCTTTCCCTAAGCCACTCTGTTCCCTAAGCCACTCTGTTCCCTAAGCCACTCTGTTCCCTAGTCACTCTGTTCCCTAATAAGCCACTCTGTCCCCTAGTCACTCTGTTCCCTAAGCCACTCTGTTCCCCTAAGCCACTGTGTTCCCTAAGTCACTCTGTTCCCTCACCACTCTGTTCCCTAAGCCACTGTGTTCCCTAAGCCACTCTGTTCCCTAAGTCACTCTGTTCCCTAAGCCACTCTGTTCCCTAAGTCACTCTGTTCCCTAAGCCCCTCTGTTCCCTAAGTCACTCCCTAAGTCACTCTGTTCCCTAAGCCACTCTGTTCCTTAAGCCACTGTGTTCCCTAAGCCACTCTGTTCCCTAAGTCACTCTGTCCCTAAGTCACTCTGTTCCCTGATAAGTCACTCTGTTCCCTAAGTCACTCCCTAAGTCACTCTGTTCCCTCATCACTCTGTCCCTAAGTCACTCCCTAAGCCACTCTGTTCCCTAAGCCACTCTGTTCCCTAAGTCACTCCCTAAGTCACTCTGTTCCCTAAGCCACTCTGTTCCCTAAGCCACTCTGCTCCCCAAGCCAACCTATTTTCCCCAGTCACTCTATTCCCTAGTCACTCTGTTGCCTAAGTCACTCTGTTCCCTAAGTGGCTCCTCTCCCTAAGTCACTCTGTCCCTAAGTCACTATCTTTCCATAAGCCACTCTGTTCCCTCAGTCACTCTGTTCCCTAAGCCACTCTGTTCCCTAAGTCACTCTGTTACCATAAGTCACTCTGTTCCCTGACCCCACTCTGTTCCTCAGTCACTCTGTTCCCTAACCACTGTCCATAGTCACTCTGTTCACTAAGTCACTCTGTTCACTAAGTCACTCTGTTCCCTAAGCCACTCTGTTCCTAAGTCACTCTGTTCCATAAGTCACTCTGTTCCCTAAGTCACTCTGTTCACTAAGTCACTCTGTTCCCTAAGTCACTCTGTTCACTAAGTCACTCTGTTCCCCTAAGCAACACAGCAATACAATGCCGTTCTGGGTCGTATGTTCCCTGTTCTTGTTGTGTTACCGTAGTTCTAGTTTAATGGATTTCTAGGGGTGTGTCCCCCCCAAAAATAAAAGGTACCCTATTTCCCTTATAGGGGAGTCAAAAGGAGTGCACAATAAAGGGAAGAGGAATACCGTGTGTTTGGAATGCGTCCTTTGTCCTGTATGACAGTTGTTGTTGTCGTCGTTGTCCTGAAGCTCCCGTCCGATAGGTTTCTAACGTGTCATTCTGGTTATTGACTGTGACCAATCATTTGATGAGGCCTCAGTGAGGCTCTTATCTATTTGGGGATGTCTGTCACCAGACTACTACCATAAAACCTTTAACGTTCAGAGACAATCTCAGCTGTCACACCGTTCAACAGTTACAGGAGAACACGCACGACGGTTAGACTCACACCCTTTATTCTTTATGTCCAATTAGTTGGAAGAAAAACCCATATTC